>NC_083291.1:3771651-4071651 GCF_963506605.1 Zootoca vivipara
CGAAATGTCTTGCTTCTCCTTAGGATGTCCCTATTTTCATCAAATAAGTGTTGAAGGGGATGGAGTTATGTCACTTCCAAGCTAAGAAGATAAGTAACTAGACAACCTTTAGAAGACACCTGAAGGCAGCCTTGTATAGGGAAGTTTGTTAATGTTTCATTATGTTTTTATATATGTTGGAAGCTGCCCAGAGTGGCTGGGGCAACGCAGTCAGATGGGTGGGTTATAACTAATAAGATGATGGTGGTGGTGGTGGTGGTGGTGATGGAATAGGACGTCCTTATTTTCATTGGAGAAATGTTGGAGGGTATGCAATGTATGACATGAGGAACAGCTTTGAAGACAATGGGGCTGACACTGAAGGAGGCCAGAGAATGAGAGACAGAAGTGCAATGATTTAGGAACTGGAGATGGGAGGGATTAAGCGTGAATATCAACTACACAGAAAACGAGCTGAGAACCACATATTTCTCACAACAAAGCAAACAAGGCAACCAGCAGGGTCCTATAGGGAAAATGACATCACTGCACATTTTTAGGGATAATCATTTAACTGGATTAGCCCCAAAGTGCTGTGTCTAAAATCAGCATCTCTGTCTCTTTATGTACTCCAGATGAAACACATTAGCAGAAATATGGCAAGGGACATTCACGGTGCACTGTTCTACACTCTCAGCATTTTTTGCAAATCTGCAATTAGTCTAAAGGGCCTGGGTAAATTAGGCCTCTTGATAAATGAAGCACCTAGACAGGTCTCAGATTTATTGGATCGAGCTGTCCTGCTGTCCAGAGCCTGTCGGCTGCGTTGCGGCTCAAAGAGGGTACAGAGGGAAAGATGGGGAAGCCGGCAGAGCTGGGAAATACTGAGCAAATGGTGAAAAGTCCAGAGTTGCTCAGCTTTAAATATGCCTGCCAGGAATGCTAGTGGTGTACTGGGGGACATTTGCCATAATATTAGTCCTTGGTAGCCCTGTGGCTCATATGTGTGCAGTGTACAACATACAGGCACACTCCCACTGGCAACCGTGCCATACTTGTTACCTAACATTCACACCAGAGCATGAACACACTTTTGTAGACAAATGCACACGTTTCATTTTTTATACCATCCGAACGTTACATGCATGCCACTGTGACATGCTATGCACAAGGTGGGAGGGGTGGTCTGTTGCAAGTACCCTAGGGGGGCAGTTAATCTCCATGCACACAGTGATACCCTGCGCATACTCCCATGCTCTACCTCCTTTGCCAGAGGCGGTATGCCTCTGCCTAGCAGCTGCAGGGACTCGCAAGTGGGGAGAGCATTTTTGCACTGTGGTCCTGTTCGTGGTCTTCCCAGAGACATCTGTTTGGCCACAGTGGGAACAGGATGCTAAGCTAACTAGGCATTTGGCTCACCTTACGTCAACTCAGGACCAAGGCACCAGCGATTTATGGTCACAAGGTGGTTTACAGTACGAGAACATAAAATGCTCCTAGATCCATTTTTTCATCTGCACACAGCCCTACTTGGGCTTCTGCTTCTTGGTTACGCCAGTGTGGCCAAATGTTGGGAAAGGGGGTGGAATCTTGAGAACTGGCTTTTAAAATAGTAGCATGGGCTAATTTATTTTCCTCCTCCATTAGAAAAGCTATTTTCAATATGGTTTACTTTACTGCCAACGTGGCTTTCTTTGTTTGTGAGTGTGTGAGAGGGTGGGGATTTTTCAAGCCATGAGTCAAATTATCGTTTGTCTTAGAATGTGAGACCACATTTATGAAGATTGCACCTTGCAGTCTTGACCACCACGTTCATTCACGGTTGGAATGGTTTCAGCTGTTTTCCTGGTCAAGACACATTAGGGAAAACCTTACTGGTGGAATTTTGCAAGGAGGGTGGTATCGATAAAGCTTCTCCTAAGCAACTTCGAACACCAGGACTGGCTTGGGCTTCCACTTCTACAATGAAAAAGTGAAGACTCCCAAAGTTCTCAGCATGATGGAAACTCAGATCTCTCCTAAGGTCGAAGCCTTGATGAAACCCTAATCAGTTTCGCAGTACAGTGGAACCTCGGTTTACAACTATCTCTGTTTATGAACACCTCCGTTTACGAATGCCGCTGACCCGGAAGTGTTTACATCCAGGTTTCACAGCGTCAGATGCGCAGATCGCTTCTGCACAGTTCACACATGCGCAGAAGCGATCTGCGCAGCGTGTGCGTGTGTAGAAGCGCTCTATCGGTGCTTTGCGCATGCGCAAAAAGCGTGCCTTCAGGGAGCAAATGCCTCTGTTTACAAACGCCTCCGTGGAACGGATTGCATTCATAAACCGAGGTTCCACTGTACTGCTATTCTGTATGCAGAGTTAAAGGATTAAGGCTGCAACTGATGTACACTTACCTGGGAGTAAGTCCCGTTGCCTGCACATCTTAAACATGTTTATGACTGTGCTGCTACCCAAAGCACTCTTACTAGGGAGTAAATTCCACTGAAATCAGTGGGACCTATTTCTAAGTAAATCTGCTTAGTCTTGTGCTGTCCAGCTTCAGTCCATAAACCACCTACTACAGGCATCCCCAAACTGCAGCCCTCCAGATGTTTTGGCCTACAACTCCCATGATCCCTAGCTAACAGGACCAGTGGCCGGGGAAGATGGGAATTGTAGTCCAAAACATCTGGAGGGCCAAAGTTTGGGGATGTCTGACCTCCTAGCTGGTCCCATTCAATGCAACGCATAATGTTCGTCTGTTAGTAATATGTGCCTTTCAATTACATGTAAGCAACATTGGTTTTCCAGTATACAAACGAAGGTATGTACATTTTAATAGCTCTGAGGAGATGGACAGAAAGGTGTTGTTGTTGTTTTAAAGCATCTGTACCTGTCTCGATTATCTGATTTACATCCTGAGTTCATCTTCAGCAATTTCCAGCTAAAACATACTGACACCTGCAAACTCTGCTGCTGCTGCTGCTGCTGCTGCTGAACTCAGCTGAACAGGCCAGTCAGGGTTTTCTAGCAGATGTTCAGCTACTGCTGCTTGCTCTCGTTCTCTGCACAGTTCGGAAAGAAAGAAGGTTCAGAAAAAAAGAAAGGAAGGAAGGAAGGAAGGAAGGAAGGAAGGAAGGAAGGAAGGAAGGAAGGAAGGAAGGAAGGAAGGAACTCGCTAATAAGTCAACCTTCCATCCTTTCCCTACGAAACTCTACCTTAAATGTGGAACTCTTCTCTCTACCTAATTTACTTAGGTAGAAGTTGAATCCCAAGCTGGATGCCTATTGTAAGGTCTGAGCAGATCTTTCAATTTTGACTGCTCCCAGTTTCTCATTTTTTTCAGTCTTAAGCTCAGTTCTCCACATTTCCACCTCAGTTTGTAATTTTGAAAGAAAGAAAAAAATATATCTTCACGAATGTTCATCAGCGTTTTAGCGCAAATTTCTCCTAAAAGACACATGTCGACAATCAGTCTTACCTAATATACACATCTTTGCAAAGCAGTATTCCCCAATGTGTTTGTAAATGGTATTTTCAATAACATATGCAGATTAATCCACACCTATAGGCAATTACTTGGCTAGACAACAGGGCAAAATTCAGAGAAGTGTGAACTTCACTGAATGGTTGCATGTTGGTTCTCAGATAATAATAATAATAATAATAATAATAATAATAATAATAATAATAATAATAATAAATTATTTATACCCCGCCCATCTGGCTGGGTTTCCCCAGCCACTCTGGGCGGCTTCCAACAGAAAAATAAAACACAGTGATCTATTAAACATTAAAAGCCTCCCTAAACAGGGCTGCCTTCAGATGTCTTCTAAAAGTCTGGTAGTTGTTTTTCTCTTTGACATCTGATGGGCCACTACCGAGAAGGCCCTCTGTCTAGTTCCCTGCAACATGGCTTCTCGCAATGAGGGAACCGCCAGAAGGCCCTCGGTGCTGGACCTCAGTGTCCGGGCAGAGCGATGGAGGTGGAGACGCTCCTTCGGGTATACTGGACCAAGGTCGTTTAGGGCTTTAAAGGTCAGCACCAACACTTTGAACTGTGCTCGGAAACGTACTGGGAGCCAATGTAGATCTTTCAAGACCGGTGTTATGTGGTTTCGGCGGCCGCTCCCAGTCACCAGTCTAGCTGCCGCATTAGTTGTAGTTTCCGGGTCACCTTCAAAGGTAGCCCCACGTAGAGCGCATTGCAGTAGTCCAAGCAGGAGATAACTAGAGCATGCACCACTCTGGCGAGACAGTCCGCGGGCAGACTGCTGTTTGGGAAATGGTGAATTAGGTAGATTCGCCTTCAATTGTTAAGGTGAATTTCCCTATATTTCACTGTGGAAATAAACAAAAAAATGCCCTAAAAAATACCAGTGCCCCTTTGTTTTCCGAGGGTGAAGAAATGCACTTCTCCTGAAGAGCGTTCAACCTCATCGGTCTCTTCAGAGACACTTCTGAAAAACCCTCTATTGATTTTTCTGCAGATGATACCTCTTGCCAGTCAAGAAGAAATTCTGCTTGAAGAGTCTGTCATGACAAGGTGGGAACTATTTGCCCTGAACTATAAAAGGCACTCCCTGCTTCCTATTTCTGAATCATTCTTCCCCTGTGTGAGCTGGAACAGAGACCTCCCTTGCTTACCAGGGAACAAATCCACCTTAGAAATGTCTAATTACGCTGCAGTTTGATCCTTCTGCTTTCCAAGGTCTTCTAAATAATGGAATTAAAATAGTTTTAGTTGGGTGCTAGAGAAGCAACAGTGACACCGGGAGAGTTAAGAATTTAAAATGTTCCTTCTCGTGGAGTTTTTTTTTAAAAAAAGAAGTCTCTTTGAATACCATCAAAGAGATTTCGCAATTTTTATTCCTTATAAAAATTGTTTTAGAAATGATTAGACTTTTCTCCTATAAAAAGGCTACACCACATAATATACTCCCCCCTCTCTCTCCTTCCCTTTTTTTTGCTCATTCACTGGTTCAACTGACTTTTCTTTGCTAACATTAACCACATTTGCCAAAATGCCATTCCTGGAAGGGCTAGTACTAAAAACCCTGGCACTGGACTTAGGCAAAGGCCTCCTACACACTTTCATTGAGAAAACAGAAAAGAAGCAGTACTTTCCCGGCCACTTGCCCTCTCCAACAGCAACAAATTCCCTGACATTAGTCTTCAGGCACCATTACGAAACCAGGGGAAAACCACAAAGTGGAGCTGAGTGCTCTGGTGGCTCCCACACTCGAAAACCCATAGGAAGTGCGCGAGTGTAATGTCTGGGGGTGTCTGGATGTACGTCACTGAACTGCTGTGCATATAACTGAGGTGTGTGTGTGTGTAAATATATAGTAATATCCATGCTCTTGCCATCTGAAAGTAATTAACATTGCCGTGGTATGAAGACTATTCCCTAGGCTGGGAAGGCTCCTAATGATGCAGCATTAATTACTTTCAAATGGTAAATGATGGCCATATCTGTCTATAAGGGACCATGCCAAACAGGTTCACCTATGTGCAAATGATGTGCATTCATGTTTCAGGATTTCAGCTACATCTGTATATTTTTGCATTTATATATATATGGCTATACCCATGCTTGGAAGGATCTCTTTTATATGCAATTGGAATCGACACACACACACACACACACACACACACACAAACACACACCACCAGTTTATATATGCACAGTTGCACAAAATCCTAGAGATGGGCAAATCTGGTCCATATCAGTTTTGGTATATCATGAGTCTATGCTGCCCTTTTCTGCATTAATCTGCAATTTTTATTTTTAAAAAAATTAAAATATGCATTTAAATATTTTCTCCAAAATATGAATTTCTAAATATATCTTCTCTCAAAATATGCATTATAGATAGATGATAGATAGATATAGATAGATGATAGATAATAGATGATAGATAGAGGTAGGTAGGTAGATATAGGTAGATAGATGATATAGAAAGGTAAAGGGACCCCTGACCATTAAGTCCAGTCATGGACGACTCTGGGGTTGCGGCGCTCATCTCGCTCTATAGGCCGAGGGAGCCGACGTTTGTCCACAGACAGCTTCCGGGTCATGCGGCCAGCATGACTAAGCCGCTTCTGGCGAACCAGAGCAGCGGATGGAAACACCGCTTACCTTCCCGTCGGACCAGTACCTATTTATCTACTTGCACTTGACGTGCTTTCGAACTGCTGGGTGGGCAGGAGCTGGGACTGAGCAACGGGAGCTCACCCCGTCATGGGGATTTGAACCACCGACCTTCTGATAGGCAAGCCTAGGCTCTGTGGTTTAGACCACAGCGCCACCCGTGTCCAGATAGATGATAGATAGATAGATAGATGATAGATAGATAGATAGATAGATAGATGATAGATACTCTTTTTTTCAGCCAAAAGCGGTATCAGAACATCCAAGCCATACATTCAACACACATTTGAAGCACATTGTTTTCCCTCAAGAATCCTGGGAATTGTAGCTTTGAGAGGTAAACTACAGTTCCCAGGATTCTTGGGGGTGACGTCCGTGTACTTTAAATTCATAGTGTGGATGTGACTAGAGAGAGCATTTCAATCTGCACTTAGTCAGGGTAATACAGATGAGTTCAATTCGTACCAGGATTTGCAATTCCCCAAGCACACCTACAACATGTTGGGTCTTGGACACACTAATACATTTGGGTAGTACGTTCATTTGAGGTTAGAATAACAGCCACATGCTCAACTATTTCACCCCCTTTTTATAACCGACAGCCGGGTTCAGCTTCTAAAGTCTTGCTGTGGAGGCAGCAAAGGGGGGGGGAACCCGCTGATTTTTAACTGGCTTTAACTAAAACAACATCTTCGTGCCCCGACTGTCACTTTTCATGTGTGCTCTGCTCTGCTTTCGGCTGCATTACATTTCTGAGCAGGTATGCCCTGTGGAAAGCAGTTCCTGCGGTGATTCCTAACTGCTTTGGCAACCTTGTACAATATGGCAGCTAAAGATCACAGGGCGACTATGTCGACGTAGAGGAACTGCGCGCCGGCGTTGTCCTATCACATGGAGATGAAAACGCATGCCTTCAATCTTTGTGCTGTAATAGCAGAGGCGTTCTGTGGAATGTTTAAAGAGTAATTCAGCACCACGCTGCCTGTCTGCTGTGCTTGCGGCTCACCTTCTTCTAAAGGGATGGGGAGGGAGAGAGAGAGGGAAGCCCAACATCTGAGCTTGTCACAATCGCTGAGAAACAGCACTCGTATTCCTCTTGTTCCACTTACTAGCTGGCTGGCTGCGCTACATTCAGATGCCAGCCCCAGCAAAGACTTTATAACTCCCTAACAATATGCTGCCCGTTTTGAAGTGCCGGGAAACATGGCTGAACAGGGAATATCGGAGGCTGTTAAAACGTGCTTTAAAGTTTGCTAATTTGTTGTACCCGTATAATGGCACTTTAATAAAAAGCAATTTTGTGCCTTAATAGTCGTACAATCAACCGTTATTTATTTGTACGAGCCAATGTGCTGGGGATCAAACTTCCAGGTGTGTCCCAGATTTTTCAGTCACTGAAGTGATCCACTGGGATGGAGCGCTTTCGAAGAACTGAAATCAGGCTTATTAAACAAGTACCATTCTGCCTAGTCACATCTGACCGTGCGCAGCCTGTAGGAAGCTGTTGGCACGCAAACATGGCACTCTGGTTTATTTGCACATTACATTTAATTGTTTCCTTCTTGTTGAAGCCTTAACATGCCAGGCCTGTAAATACAACCCGACCCTTCCATATGGCACTCTGGTTTTTTTCCATTTTCAGACGCAACCGGCCTGGAATAATGACTGTGGTATAACTCAATTTGATTTCTGCTGCTGGGGACTTTATTACATAATGCTTTCTAATTGACCCTCGTAGTTTAATAAGACAGAACATTTCACCAGAACATTGACAAAAGTTATTAATTTTCACTTCAGCAGAGACCAGTGTCCCAATTAAATCCCATGATAATGCCTGACTGACTCACTGACCTCATTATGGCTAATGCTTATTAGTCCTGCTGAGAGGATAACATCACACACGGTTAAAATGGCTAAATGAGCACATACAACTATTCAGCGTGATTATAATTTACATACATGACTAATTTTACTTCACTGGTCCTTGCCTGGTGAAGTTAAGGCTGTAAACTCCTGTCACACAACAAGATAGCTGTCGAGAATACCGAGGGAGTCATGAAAAGAGACCAAGGGACATTTTTAATTACAGCCACCTAGAAATGTTTCCACACCCCAGCAAGGCCTCTATATTATCTTGAGCCAGTCCACTCCCAAAAAGAATTTCTGTGCCAGTGCTGAAAACATTTTCACTTTAATCATGGCCTTTTAGAAGAATGACACAATTGCACCTCATGCAACTTCCACATCAGGTTTATTATTTAAAAATAACAAAGCAATGAGCCGGACACTCTCTAGAAAAAGTAAAATGTGCCACCGTTACATTGAACACAGTGCCACTTAAAGAGGGCTCCATTCACATTGATTTCATTGCAGCTAAGCCCAGGTCTGTAGTGAAGGAGATCCAGAAATGATCATGAATTGTTTGATCTGAAGAAGTGTGCATGCACACGAAAGCTCATACCGATGACAAACTTAGTTGGTCTCTAAGGTGCTACTGGTGGCCACTGGTCCCATCACCTCCTGGCAAATAGAAGGGGAAGAAATGGAGGCAGTGAGCGATTTTACTTTCTTGGGCTCCTTGATCACTGCAGATGGTGACAGCAGTCACGAAATTAAAAGACGCCTGATTCTTGGGAGAAAAGCAATGACAAACCTAGACAGCATCTTAAAAAGCAGAGAGATCACCTTGCCGACAAAGGTCCGTATAGTTAAAGCTATGGTTTTCCCAGTAGTGATGTATGGAAGTGAGAGCTGGGCCATCAAGAAGGCTGATCGCCGAAGAATTGATGCTTTTGAATTATGGTGCTGGAGGAGACTCTTGAGAGTCCCATGGACTGCAAGAAGATCAAACCTCTCCATTCTGAAGGAAATCAGCCCTGAGTGCTCACTGGAAGGACAGATCGTGAAGCTGAGGCTCCAATACTTTGGCCACCTCATGAAAAGAGGAGACTCTCTGGAAAAGACCCTGATGTTGGGAAAGATGGAGGGCACTAGGAGAAGGGGACGGCAGAGGACGAGATGGTTGGACAGTGTTCTCGAAGCTACGAACATGAGCTTGACCAAACTGCAGGAAGCAGTGCAAGACAGGAGTGCCTGGCGTGCTCTGGTCCATGGGGTCACGAAGAGTCGGAGATGACTAAACGACTAAACAACAACAAGGTTCTACTGGAAGGATTTTTTTTATTTTTTGTTTGATAACAGTTATGGACAGGTGCTACAACCGACGGAATGCCTTTGAATGCCAGTGGCTGGGAATTGCAGCCACAGGGAGTGTTGATGTGTTCAGATCAGATGCTACTTGAGGGTTTCTCATGGGCATCTATGAGACCTACATTGGCTCCCAGTACATTTCCGAACACAGTTCAAAGTGTTGGTGCTGACCTTTAAAGCCCTAAACTGCCTCGGTCCAGTATACCTGAAGGAGCATCTCCACCCCTATCGTTCAGCCCAGACACTGAGGTCCAGCTCCGAGGGCCTTCTGGCAGTTCCCTCACTGCGAGAACCAGGCGGAGAGCCTTCTCAGTGGTGGCACCTGCCCTGTGGCACACCCTCCCATCAGATGTCAAAGAAATAAACAACTATCTGACTTTTAGAAGACACCTGAAGGCAGTCCTGTTTAGGAAGTTTTTAATGTTTGATGTTTTATCGTGTTTTTAATATTCTGTTGGGAGCTGCCCAGAGTGTCTGGAGAAACCCAGCCAGATGGGTGCGGTATAAATAAAACTTCTTCTTCTTCTTCTTCTTCTGATTGGCCACTGTGAGAACAGGACCCTGGACTATATGGGATCATTGCCCTGATCCAGCAGAACATTTCTTGGGTTGTTAACTGGAGATGACAAGCTTAACATGAGTCAACAGTGTGATGCAGCAGCTGAAAAAGAGAATGCTGTTCTCAGGACAGAAGTCTAGTGTGTTCCGATCAAGGGATGTCACAGTACCACTCTATTCTGCCTCTGTTCTCATACCTGCCAAGTTGCTGTCAGAGAAATAAGGGACCGGGCTGGAAATAGCACACCGGAAGTAGCGCTGCCGCCATTTTGGAACTGGGCGGAGCATGCTCAGAAGTGACGTTTGATGCTGCTTTGCCCAGTTCCAAAATGGCCGCCGCACCAGAAGTCACACTGCAGCCATTTTGGAACTGGGCAGAGCAGCATCAAAAGTCGCTTCTGAGCATGATCCGCCCAGTTCCTAAATGGCCACCGCGCCAGAATAAACCGGGAAAAAACAAAAAAAATCCGTTTTTTTCAGCTAGGAACAGCTGGAAAAACGGGGATTTCCCGGGGAAAACGGGAGACTTGGCAGCTATGCTCTATTCTGAACACTGTGTCCGCAATTTAAGAAGGATATGGACAAGCTGCAATGTGTGCAGAAGACGGTGACCAAAAGATGATTGAGGGTCTGAAAACCAAGCCCAATGAGGAACGGTTTGGGGAGCTGGAGATGTTTAGCCCGGGGAAGAGGAAACTGAGAGGAGATACGATAGCCATCTTCAAATATCTCAAGGGGTGTCACATGGAAGACACGGCAAGCTTGTTTTCTCCTGCTCTGGAGGTTAGGACCCCAACTGACGGATTCAAGTTACAAGAAAATAGATTCTGAGTCAACATCAGGAATAGCTTTCTGACAGTAAGACCTGCTTGACGGTAGAACAGACTCCCACGAGAGATGAGGGACTCTCCTTCCTTGGATGGTTTTAAGCAGAGGTTGGAGGTCCACCTGTCGTGGATAATCTAGCTGAGATTCCTGCACCGGCTCCTATGTGAACTGGACCACTTTCTCCAAATTACTTCCCTTGAAGAGTTTTTCCCCCTTCTGAATTTGTTTGTTACTGTTCTCAGAAGCACTCTTAATGAATATCACCTAGGGATGGGCTGATCTGTAATTTTCAGTTTCTCATTTTTCTAGTCTTTCGGTCGTCCCACTTCTGCAACGGTTTGAGTTCATTTTTCTTTTTTTAAGGTCTCCATGAAAAATTTGCACGCAATTTTGTGGCGATTCTTATTTTTGTCTTTATGTATATGTACCGTAGTTTCCTGTGTATAAGACGATGTTTTTTCCTTAGAATTAATAGGCAAAAATTGTGTGTCGTCTTATACACAGATAGCAGAGGGGGGATGGGCGATTGGTGGCAGCAGCCAGCAGGAGAATGGCAGTGGAGATTGGGCTTGTGACGATTGGCTATGGCTGCGGCAATTGGGTGGGCTATTTACAGCAGCTCAACAACTCTGGGCAATTCCCTCCCCACAAAAAATGTTTCTTGCAGTCCAAAAAAATAGGGGTTACCTTATACATGGGAATGTGTTATACACAGAAAATATGGTACATATTTGCAAGTAATGTTGCCCTAATGCTATGCACCTTTGCATATTATTTCCATTAACGGGCACATTTTTGCAAGAAGTTCCACAAACACACACATTTTTGTATGCATTATTTAGTTGGAGAAATGTACCCCAATATTTGGAGCAGTGTGATTTTGAAGGAGAGATGTGCTTCGGTTCCCATTTGGTCAAGGAACTGCAAGTTTCGTGGGCCCACATTTTAAAAAAATGCCTGATGCATTCTCTTCCCATCTTACCTAGACGACATTGCACTCATTAGGCTTTCTCCCTCCACTCTTTCATTAGCAGAAAAAAATATTTAAGACCGAACCCTTTATTAACAATTCCAGTAACTGCATATTGAAAATGTCACCTCTTTTGAGAGCACCCTTCAAAAAGGTCAACCAGAGCAGACATATTTTTATATGTTTCTAAACAATGTATGTCAGGAATGGAGGAGAGAGGAGGTTATGTTTATGGCACTCCTGAGCTTTTTGTGTTTTTAGCCTCTGATGCATATATGCACACACATCGAACAAATGAATTACTGTAGCTTAGTCAATAAACCAGGGATTAGGGAGAACCAGATTCATTGCTTATCAGTGAAGCTCGTTACATGTCAATGGGCAATTTTTTTAAGGCACCTCACAGGGTTTTCGTGTGTGCTGCTCGTTGGGGGAAATGTGGGGCAACAATCACACTGAAATATAATAATAATAATAATAATAATAATAATAATAATAATAATAATAATACACACCCCTGGCTGGGTTTCCCTGCACTCTCAGCCCTGATGAGTCATCCATTTCCGTAAGAATGGAATTGCAGTCAACCTTTCTTCCCAGCTTTGCAAGGGGAACAGGGATCTCCTAGCAACACTCACCACCTTTAACAAACTACAGACCCCAAGATTCTTCCAGGGGAAGCCATGACAGTTCAAAGTGGCATGATGATGCTTAGTATAACTGCAGATAGGGCCTAAGTCCGTCTCCAGTGATTTTATTCAGCCTGCCTTATTATTAAATTCTTTATCAAGAGGTTCTTTTTTTTGTTTTATTATTTATCAGCCAGCCCCGACTCTGCCTCAAGTATGATTTATTTATGTATTTATTTTTACTTATTTGTTTATTTTGAAATCCTCAGAGCCTGTGTGAAAAGAGAAAGAGAGACTGCTTCATATAGACCAGGGGTCAGCAACTGCCGTGGGCCGGTCCACCGTCCCTCAGACCATGTGGTGGGCCAGACTATATTTGGGGAGGGGGGTGAACAAATTCCTATGCCCCACAAATAACCCAGAGATGCATTTTAAATAAAAGGACACATTCTACTCATGTAAAAACACACTGATTCCTGGACCGTCCGAGAAGGGGATTGGGCTGCATTCGGCCCCCGAGCCTTAGGTTGCCTTAGACGCTGCAGTTTGCTACTTAATCACAGTGCGAGGAGCAAAGTATCACATACGCATTTATCACCACCACCATCACACAGCTACACATCTAGTGTTAACAAGACAGCAGTTTGGGGTCCTGCTGCGGAAGAGGAGCAGACACACTCAGCACAGGTACCAGGGATTCCCCCCTCTAATAGACCTGTGGAGTCTCCCAGAATGAATGCAGAGATTCTGGTCCCTGCAGCAGCAGCAGAGAATGGTCTGGCTTCAGTAAGGGCTGAGCATATTTTCGGTTCTGCTAGGGTTGCCATATTTCAAACAGTGAAAATCCGGACAGGATAGTTGTTGCAATGTGGCAGGTTTCTTAACTACCTACAAGCCCCTTTCGTAACAATTGCAGACAAGGGGAGATTGAGTTAATGTTTGATGTTTATGTATTTATATATGCTGTAAGCTGCCTAGACAGATGGGCGGGGTATTATTATTATTATTAATCCAGATGTGGGGAAGGCTCTAGTGACCAGAGGTGCCAACTTGAAGAACCTATTGGGGGGGGGACAGGTAAGCCCCTCCCCACATAATTGATCACACGATGCAGCGCATTTGATGCAGTGCATTGCCCATCAACTCTTTTGGAGTTGGCTTCTATGGTTGTGACTTTAAGATACCGTACTTTTCCGTGTATAAGATGAGGTTTTTGTATTTTAAAATTATGCTAAAAATTGGGGGTGGGGTTCATCTTATACACAGATAGTGCATAGGGGGACGTGGGATTGGTCGCTGCTGTGAGCAGGAGATTGTCAGAGGCAAATGGGCATGTTATTGGCTGCTGCAGCAAGGCCTGGTGTTGACTGGCTGTTGCTGTGGCAATTGGGTGGGTGATTGCCAGCTTCTGCCGGCGAGGGGACAGACAATAGGTGACTTTGGCGACGTGTGCGAGTGGCAGCGTAGATCGGGCGGGTGAGTGATTTTCGGCAATCCCCCTAAAGAAAGCTCAGCAACTCTGGGCCATCCCCACGAAAAAAGCTCAACAACTCTGGGAAATCTCCCCCCATTTTCTTAATTTGGACTCCCCCAAAATAGGGGGTGTCTTATACACAGGGGCGTGCTATACATGAAAAAATACGGTATATGGTTTATATGCATCTCCATTTATTTACTAAACGTAAATAAATGAAGAATAAAATGTACACACCTGAGTGCAGGTGGAGGGAGTTGCAGGTCTTACAGCAATGTCATGTCAGAAGTGTGTCTCCTTGCTTGCCTCATGGCTTCAGCTACGGTAGCTGGAATCTAGAGTAGCTAGCCATGCTCCCAAGAGTCTGGGTTGCAGCTTCTCCAGGAAGAAGCCAAGATGGTTCTGGCCCTCCAGCCCCTGCATGGAATTGTGGGCTCTCCAGCAGCTCATGGAGGACTCCCATTGGCTCTTCCTCCTTCTTTCCAGCACACCTTGCTCAAAAGCCTAACCCTCCTTCCTGTCACCTCACACCCACCCTGTCACTTTGGTAAACTCTGTTTTGCACAGACCTGGCGGCAGGGAAGTCAACTCCTGGAAATTTCGCCCGTGGTATGGCTATTTTCCACCTTCCCATTTCGACTCTCTGGCACCCTATCTGCATAACCTAGCAATTCCAAAATATAGACGCGCTTTTACTCTTGCAAGATTGAATGTATTGCCCTCGGCTGGACTTAAGGGACGATTCCAACAGATTCCACACGATAAACGCTTATGTCCCTGTGGAGATGGCAGTCCTGAATTGGTGGCACATGCCCTTCTGGTTTTCACTCTTTATAAAGACTGGATGTAAGGGGGAGGGATTACAGAGAAACCCCCCCCCCATCAGAAGCAGCCCATCTCCAAGCAGTCATGAGAGCGAGGGGTCTGAAGGGGTGAGTCAGGAAACGAAGAGGGAGTGCCAAGGCTCTGGCAACACTAAAGAGCCCCTGCTCCATAGGCAGGAAGAGAGGGAGGCGGAAAGAGTGGACAGGAATAGGGCAGACAGAAGACCCGTCCCTCCGACGCCGGAACTGAGAAAGAGGAGGAAAGGGAGGCGCTTCTCAGTTCCGAGGCTTTTATGCTGGACGAGAACGCGGAAGGAATTAGTGCAGGAATCTGACTCGAGCGGGTAGACATGAAATGAGCAATCCGTTACACTGTAAATAATGTGCACCAATAAAAACGTCTGAAAGACAAGCATGTGGATGGTCGTTACTCAAGAGTAGTCACAACAAACCCTGACACTTGAGGAATGAGACTATCACCCCTCTTTTATTGTCCATTCTGGGTCACCCAGCCACAATGTCCTTTCTCTTGGCAGATCAAGATGAGCAGGTGACAGCTAAGGCTGCAAGGTTTTTAGCTGGGGCAATCAGAATAAGATCCACTATCTGACTATTGATTCAAAACCCTTAAATGTATTTTATATAATTGACTTTTTATTTCTATTCTTTGTATATCATATTATTGTTTTAATGCTATGGCCGATGGCTGATGCAAATAAAGATTCATCCATTCATTCAACTCCTGGGGCCAACCTTCGGGGCCCTCAATGTCCAAAAAAATCAGAGGTTGGAGGAGGCTGAGGAGGAGTCCGGTGTGGCTTCAGTGGTCAGCTCCTTCTCCTGCTACTGCTGCTGTGGAGAGGAAGCAGCCCTCAGCCAGGCATGGAGCTGAACATGGCCATTGGCAAGAGGAGGAGGAGGGAGAGCTGCCAGCCATTGATACCGTGCTGCCGCCTGTTCGACTCCACCTTGGCTCCTCCCGAAATCCTGCCATTGCATACACGATGCCAGGCGCGATGTCACTCAGCCCCTCCAAATTCCCTTGCAAGTTGGCCTCTGCCTGGCAGATTCCTCTTGGGATGATAACAACTGCCTGTTGCTTCCTAATGACTGACATTCAACTAGCCCAGCTAAGCCAGTTTGCAACGTTCTACACCCAGGAGAACGGCTGTAGCCTGGATTTCCCCCTTCGAAACCCCAAATATTTGCTAGATCCCGACGTTCATTAATTTATTGGGTTTAAGGGGTTTCCAACCCCTCCAAACTCATAACGATATGATTCATTAAATCGCTGGAAAACTATCGATCTGAAATAATAACCCATTCTTAGATCTCCGCTCATGTTCTATTTTAAATCTTGTACCTTTGCTTGTCTGCATGCAGACACATAGGACGTAATGTGATGCCTCGTGGTGTAAAAGAAGTCTAGACGCTGCATCTGCTTCCACCATCCTGTGCATGAACATCTTCTCAACAGACACGCAGGTGTTGAAAAATGGGTATTTGAGGGTCATGGAAGCATCATGCTAAGGCATGGTGGCTCACTATTTTTAAATTGTTATCAAAGGTCCCAGGAAGGGGCCTTTTGCAAATGAACTCTGGATAGAAGTGAGAAGTTTTACTTGAAACACAAGCTGTTGGCTCAGTGGTTGTTTTCAATGTCAACTTAATCACATCACTCATCTTTCTCCTTCAGCTACTTATAGAGTGGTACTTTTGAAAGTCAGCACTTCAGTTGTGTACCCGTTTAATTGCTGACCTAAAAGCATATTGAAGATAAAAATATAGGCATGGTCCTATCAGACCCTCCAAGTGTCCCTATTTTCCACGGACTGTCCCAGATTTACAGAAGCCGTCCCGGTTTCTGATTTGATCCTGGAATGTCCCGCTTTTCCTTAGGACATCCCTCTTTTCATTAGAGAAATGTTGGAGGGTATAGAGTCATGTGACCCCTGAGCCAAGGAGATACGTAATTATACAACCTTAGAAGACATCTGAAGGCAGCCCTGTATAGGGAAGCTTTTAAAAATGTTTAATGTCTTACTGTGTTTTTATATGTGTTGGAAGCTGCCAGAGTTGCTGGGGCAGCCCAGTCAGATGGGCAGGGTGTGGTGGTGATGATGACGATGATGATGATAGAATAGGACAGGCATCCCCAACCTGCGGCCCTCCAGATGTTTTGGCCTACAACTCCCATGATCCCAAGCTAACAGGACCAGTGGTCAGGGATGATGGGAATTGTAGTCCAAAACATCTGGGGGGGGGGCAAAGTTTGGGGATGCCTGGAATAAGACATCCCTATTTTCATCAGATAAATGTTGGAGGGTATTTCCTATTCCAGCAGCAAGTTCTACTGAAATGAACATGTATCCTTATATCCTAGTAATGAAAGTTTTGGATAGTGGGATATGTGAGTTCAGCCGGAATACTTTCTGCATAGTCTGTTCAGGTGCACAAATTCCACAAATGCAGGGGCTTCTTTTAATAGTGAGAGCAAACATTGTATATTCTTCACACTGAAAGTAACGGGGAAATCCCACTTTCATGGAAGCTTTCTCTGTGTAGCAAGAGACCCTCTGGAGCACTGGATTGGGCGCACTGCATTTACATTGTACGTTGCACTTATGAAGGTACAAAGAGGCATTTTAAGCTTCCATCAATAATGTACAAATGACATAATAAAGCTATACTATGATACATTCATTGGAACATTAAAAGCTGTTTAAAGAGATTTACCCCTCCCTCCAAGGGAGGCACATAGGGTGTCGGAATGAGAACAGGGCCTTCTCGGTAGTGGCTCCCTGCTGACGTAACTCTCTCTCTCCAGGGAGCCACACGGTGCCATCACTACTTATCTTTAGAAGCCAGGCAAAGGTACTTCTTTTCTGCAAAGCCTTTGGCTTTTAATTGTCTGTGGCCTCCTTCGGTGGGTAGGAGGTTTCAGCCCTGCTTTTTAAAAATATATATAAGTTTTAGATGTGACTCTGTTTTAGTTTTATGCTGTTTTTCATGAGTTATTTAAGTTTGGCCTCATTAAGGGGTAGTATTTCAATATGAGTAGGAAAATGAGAGTACCCCTAAACTTTTTTAGGGGGGGACCACTGTCTACGTCTCTATCTCTATCATCTCTCCTTTTGCTGTGATCTCCTGTTCTTGGATATTTGAAATCTATGAAATTTAAATCAGAGTCAATGTGTTGATTATTCTTATAGTTGTATCACAGATTGCCATAAATTATGAGTTTTGTATTGCACTGTGCAGAATAATGTATTGTGTGAGTTGCTATGTGTACATGCATTGCAAGTTTGATGCAAATTGTGGCATCTCACTGTGTATTAACAGGGTGAGGCAGACATAGATAATTGCACAACCGTGTACACGTATTTTCTCACCCATGCACACCCATTAGCAAAATGTCAAATGTGAAATTACTCTGAGAGCAGAAATAAATTTTAGAAGAGGCATAACTTACTTATGTCTTATATTTATATCTCTCCTTTCCTCCAAGGAGCTCAAATGCTTTATATGCCCTGCATGATAGCTACCAAGATCAAGGAGCAGGATTTCATCTGTGTTTGGATGCAATTGGACGCCATTTTGAATCAAGATGGCAGACAGAAAATTTCAAAACTACCCTGATTCTAATCACTGATTTCCAAATTGTCCCGAAGAGGTGGCAGATATTTTTTGAATGATTTTGATTAGCCAGATGTTTTTCCCTGCTTCTTAATTTTCTTTCACAAAAGACAAAGCTGTCGATTGCTGAAACCACTGAGGTTGAGACGAGTCAAAGGTTTGTTGCTGTGGAATTAATGGTTTTGTACGTAAGTCCCAAGTGGGGATTATGACCCATTTTGAAGCTATCGGTCTCATTCTGGATCTTCCCAAATAGCAAGTAAGCACAGATGAGGAACTTCTGACAAGACTGTAATGATCATGAAATAAAGATGACAAGCTTCAAAAAAAACCACACTTTGAAAATTACTACATGTTCCTATAAATCAAGGAAAGGGCTCTTGCCAAATTCATGCTGTTATAAAGGCTTTGCATAATATAGCACACACACACACACAACACCCCAAAGGTTTTAGAAATCTACAAAAAATAATGTTTTGAATTTTATAATATAATTCTTCCAATTGTATTTCATCTAAACTATTTCATAGGTAAAGGTAAAGGGACCCCTGACCATTAGGTCCAGTTGTGACCGACTCTGGGGTTGCGCGCTCATCTCGCATTATTGGCCGAGGGAGCCGGCGTATAGCTTCCAGGTCATGTGGCCAGCATGACAAAGCCGCTTCTGGCAAACCAGAGCAGCACATGGAAACGCCGTTTACCTTCCCGCTGTAGCGGTTCCTATTTATCTACTTGCATTTTGACGTGCTTTCGAACTGCTAGGTTGGCAGGAGCTGGGACCAAGCAATGGGAGCTCACCCCATCACAGGGATTCGAACCGCCGACCTTCTGATCAGCAAGCCCTAGGCTCAGTATTTCATCTAAACTATTTCATAATACAGTATAAAATTAGCAAAATGAAACATGGGCACACACACACTGATTCCATTACTCAGGGGAACAATACAGGCCAATATGTAACAGCCATTGGCAGTGGCATAGTGCGAATTAAAACAGACTTCGAAAATTAGTGTGTCTGAAATGCAAGGGAATTCAGGTAGACAGGATGTAATCACCCTTGCTGGAATTTTGCCAGGGCACAGGGTTAAAAATACCTATTCTTGAAAAACGTATTGGGAGATATATATTTTTTAATGAACGCAAGTGGTTCAGGACCCCAGTTTCAGTTTTTCTTGAGAAAGTGTCACTGTTCCTCTTAACATCATTCAGGGGCCGTGGTTCAGGAGGACACAGAGGAAATAGTGACACCTGCAGTACTGAATTACCAGCACTTAGAAGCAACGAAGAAGTGAAAAAGGGAAGAAACACACACACACACACACGTGTCAAGCACAATGACAGGCGATGGGGGAAAATGTAAAGATTCTAATGTAGTGCAGACAGGAAAGGAGAAAGCTTAAATGGAAACTGTAGAAAATTAAGGGCAAGGAGTAAGGAGGAGATTTCCACCTAGGCTAAAATGTTTCAAGACCTTAATCTAAGAAATACGAGGTCAGCGAAAGTGGCAACAGGACTTCCAAGAGATGCTCAGAGTAATTTTCTGACCAAAGAAAGCTCGGGGGGGGGGGGAAATTACATACATCTTTTACTTTCTTGTTCACAAAAGGTCTGAGATAAAAATCCAAAGCGGACGTAAATTTCCCAAGAGTGGGGGGTAAAGTTATGGAAGGAAATCAAGATCATGTCAGACCAGGTTCTCAAGGAATTAGAACCTCGAAAGACTGACGAATCTTCGCAGTTAGATTAGGTCACTCACAAGCATGTGTGCGAGGCAGCAGAGAAATGAAGGCAATCCTTAGCAGATGGCCAGCTATGATCCACTCTTGTCATTCATTTATGAACTCCTGAGCTGGGAATAGAGATTGGTAAATGCAGAGGTCTCCGGATGGAATGGGAGGGGGTTTCCTGAGGGCGCTAGGAGCAAGTAGATTGGCAGATTATTGCTACTATGTGGGTCTAAGGTCCAGTTTGTTGGACCTTTCACAAATATAGCTTAAACCGGCTTCTGCAGCTCCCGAGTCTGTTAGGATGAAAAACCTACATCACTGAGACTATGCATTGCCAAAATTGTTTTCTTCTGTTTCTGTTGCTGAATGAGCAACATTCACCGTTGAAATGTTTCCAAGTGAAAGGTGTCCTTCACTTATGAAAATATCTCCCGTGTTTCAAAAGAAGAGTTTACTTCCCCTCCCTGCTTTGGTAACTAACTGGCAGGGCCGGATTTAGGTTTGATGAGGCCCTCAGCTACTGAAGGTAATGGGGCCCTTTATATGCCCAGCTGTCCTTTGTCAACAACAAATGGCCACTGTTTTTTGTGTTGAATATATGCTATATGGTAATTTAGGGACCTCATAGGTATCTAAAGCCATTTGCACATAATTATATTTGTTTTTTGTCTTATATTTTGGAAATGTACATCCAGGTTTGTTTTTTCCTTTTTTTTTGTTTTGGGGGGGGGCAAGAGAGTGGGGCCCTAAGCCAGTGTTTCTCAACCAGTGTGCCTCCAGATGTTTTGGGACTACAACTCCCATCATCCCTAGCTAGCAAGACCAGTGGTCAGGAATGATGGGAGTTGTAGTCCCAAAACATCTGGAGGCACACTGGTTGAGAAACACTGCCCTAAGCTATAGCTTGTTTAGCTTATACGTAATTCCGGCATTGCTAACTGGCTATGTAGACTTCAGTGACTCACTATGAAGTACTTTGAATGTTATGCAGAAATAATGGTTATGCATTATTTCTGCATATCTACCGGTATCTATCTATCTCTACCAAGTTTTTGTCTACCAGAGGCATAGTGTCTGGAACTGAGCTCATTCAAACAGCCAGAAGACTCGATGTAGAGGGCTTTGTTCCTCATCTGCAGCCAGATGGGTGGCTCCTGTCAAAGAAGTCAAAAGGAGTTGGTATGTGCACCTCGCTCCCCAAAACTTCCTCTGTTGCAGCCATATGGAATTTGGTGTAAAGTTCTGCGATGCTAGAGATGTGAAGGTTCGGGGGGGGCAGAAAAATAGGGGGAGCCCAAGTTGAAAAAAAATGGAACGGAGGGACCCTCCTTTTGAATATTTTATTGCTTTTGATTTTTAAAACAATGTGTTTCTTTTTAAAGACAATATTTCAGTCACTTAAAACATATCGTATGAAGCCTTTGCTGTTAGACAATTTACAGCACTAGAGAATAGTCCCTGTGTAAACTGCAGACAGATCCTGAAGCTGAGGCTCCAATACTTTGGCCACCTCATGCGAAGGGAAGACTCCCTGGAAAAGACCCTGATGTTGGGAAAGATTGATGGCACAAGGAGAAGGGGACGATAGAGGACAAGATGGTTGAACAGTGTTGTCGAAGCTACGAACATGAGTTTGACCAAACTGCGGGAGGAAGTGGAAGACAGGAGTGCCTGGCATGCTATGGTCCATGGGGTCATGAAGAGTCGGACACGACTAAACAACTAAACAACAACAACAACATATATGTGTGTGTGTATGGAAGTGAGAGCTGGACCATAAAGAAGGCTGATCGCCGAAGAATTGATGCTTTTGAATTATGGTGCTGGAGGAGACTCTTGAGAGTCCCATGGACTGCAAGGAGATCAAACCTATCCATTCTGAAGGAAATCAGCCCTGAGTGCTCACTGGAAGGACAGATCGTGAAGCTGAGGCTCCAATACTTTGGCTACCTCATGAGAAGAGAAGACTCCCTGGAAAAGACCCTGATATTGGGAAAGATGGAGGGCACAAGGAGAAGGGGACGACAGAGGACGAGATGGTTGGACAGTGTTCTTGAAGCTACGAACATGAGTTTGACCAAACTGCGGGAGGCAGTGGAAGACAGGAGTGCCTGGCGTGCTCTGGTCCATGGGGTCATGAAGAGTTGGACACAACTAAACAACAACAAACTGCAGACATATTCAACATTCAAATCGAAGATGGATTTCTGCAGCTAGAGGATGCTGCCACTCTCAGGAGGGTCTTGGTTGCTTGTGAATTGTTGCTTTCTCTTGGTGACATTTGATCTAGAAGCAAATACTGTATCATCCATTTGTTATCTTTCTGGCCTGGCCCTGTTATTGCTACACCTTTCACCTCTCCCCTTAAGAACAGATACACCTCTTGTTGCTACAAAAAATTCTACTTTTAAGAATGCGGTGTTACATGTGTTAGAAGGGATCCTGTTTCTGAGCAAATATATATACGATGTACAGTAAAATTTATAAATATGCCAGAAAGTTCAATTGCATATGCAAAGTTATAAATGATGCACACTGTATTGTTCAGCCATGAAGTTAATCTTAGGTTTGATGAGAAAGTATTGCATAAATTTCCCCAGCATCTCCATAAAGTATATGCCATTTCTGAGCAGTGCTGTTCCCAGTTATGAAGCACATGAGCTCAAGAATAGTATTACTGGTATATATGTTTGTATTGCATACAAAATCCAAGAGACGTGTAACAATGGAAATGGGGGTGTTCTCTACATTGCTGCTGTTACAACTTGAAACTCCCCACTACACCATAGTAGACAGCAAAGTTTCTATTGCCATATTTTGATTTGCAGTACAATCCAAGACACACTTACCTGGACACAGAGGGTCTGACTTCTGAGTAAACTTGCATTGGATTGTGCTGTGAAATTTATAGGGCTGCTGAGGGCCAAATAAAATTGCCACTGAGGCTGGACTATGGGCTGCGGGGTAGTCATGTCTGGTATAACTTATTTTGTACTCTGCACCAGTGATTACAATGTGCTGCTTTTAAGGCTTTTTTTTTTTTTGGAATAAAAGTGGTTAGGAGCCATATTGCAAGTATGGACTTGGCAAATCCACACCGTGATCAACTCCCACCCGGTAACCAATGTCCCCACTGTGGAAGGACGTGTGGGTCCAGAATTGGCCTCCACAGTCACTTACGGACTCATTGTTAAAACTGTGTTTATGGAAGACAATCTTACTTGGCTACGATGGATCGCCAAAGAAGAAGAAAGATGGACTATATTGCTCCTGCTTGGAAATCTTTTCAGATATAGAGAGAAGCAAGTGTTACCTAAAAAGTAGAGATGGGGTTACTTAGCTCAGGTGGTAGAGCATGAGACGCTTAATCTCAGGGTCATGGGTTCAAGACCCACGTTGGGCAAAAGATCCTTGCAATGCAGGGGTTGGACTAGATGGCCCTCGTGGCCCCTCCCAACTCTGCAGTTCTATGATTCCATGGTGAATGTTATTGTTTCAGTCACAGATGCTAAAGCAGACTCTTAGGATTGGGGTGTAAAACTGCCATATTAACTCCTTGCTGGGGTGGGGGAGAAGGCTCCCCTCACACACACAAAAAAAACACCTCCCCCTTTCCCCATAATAATATGTCTCTGGCTCCTCTACCACAGCTATTTAGTACTCCTATTGAAAACATCTTCATATTTAAAAGAAAACTTAAAATAGCGTTTTTTATTTTTTAAAAAAACAAACAAAAAAAACCCACAGACATACACTAAGGGATAGAACAACCCGGCAAGCAAAAACAGGGTGATATATTTTGCTTTAGATGTGCTAAGAATGTAAACATGGCTTTGGTTTCACCTCATTTGGACTACACTGCTTTATTAATGATGTTTATGTAATACAGTCACAAAAAGAATCTGTAAGTGTTTTCATCCTCTCCTAGGGCAAAAATACACATGGCACGGGAGATCTGCCATTAAGGTAACAGCAGTCACAAGGGGAAACCGACAATTCTGATTGAAAAGGCAATGCTTTGGCGAAGTTGGCACTGCCCCCCTGCCGTTTTCCCAGTCACAATCGACCCCACCAAGAGCTATTTGCCAAGGGAGGGACAGATACGTATCGTACATGTATACAGTGCTATTTTTTCTAGAAGCTGAGAGTCTACACTTTCTTTGTTGCAGAGAGGGTAGGTGTTCCAGAAGTGGGATTTTTAAAGTAGGCTATTACTTCCTACCTACATGAAGGACTTCACAGCAAAAGTCAAACCAACCCACCAGTTGTTGCTGCACTCCAACCCCAGCCAGCAGGGCCATTTATCAGGGATGATGGGAGTTGTAGTCTGGAGAGCCACAAGCTAAGCACAACGTCTGGGACGGTGCTAGATTTTTTAGAAACAGAGGGGCCAGAGCTCAGCATGAACACTCTGTTGTTCTCTTAGAATGGCAATGGCATCCACATGAGGGGAGCCGGAACTGAGTTCCAGAGAGTTCTGGCTGGAAAAAAGCCCCGCATGGATGAACAACAAATTTTTGCACTAGAGTCCCAATCAGAATCACCACCACACAGAAATGTTGTTGTTGTTGTTGTTGTTGTTGTTGTTGTTGTTGTTGTTTCTTTAAATAGAGACCCTCCAATTTAGGGTGGAACTCCAATGTAACACCTAGTTTGGCCACTAGAACATAAGTCACAAATATAAGGTAGAACCAGACAGAAGAAAATGTAACCTGCATGACAAAGGCTTCATTTAACAATGAATGCGCACAAGGTAAAGGTAAAGGACCCCTGGATGGTTAAGTCCGTCAAAGGCAACTGTAGGGTTGTGGCGCTCATCTCACTTCAGGCTGAGGGAGCCGGCATTTGTCCACAGTCAGTTTTCTAGGTCATGAGGCCAGCATGGCTAAACTGCTCCTGGTGCAACGGAACACCATGATGGAAACCAGAGCACATGGGAACGCCGTTTACCTTCCTGCCGGAGCGGTACCTATTTATTTATCTACTTGCACTAGCATGCTTTCGAACTGCTAGGTTGGCAGGAGCTGGGACAGAGCAACAAGAGCTCACCTCGTCACGGGGATTCAAACCGCCGACCTTCCGATCGGCAATCCCAAGAGGCTCAGTGGTTTAGACCAAAGCGCCACCCACTTCCCCAGTGCACTCGCATAGTAAAGGGATGCTTGGAGGGTCTGCAGAAGAGGGAGTTTTGACCTACCCCCCCCCAGTGTAGGTCATCTTCCCTGTTTCCCCAAGAGTCCACAAGAGGCTACCATCCAAGTCAATGGTCTCCCACTGGCTCGATCCATCCTTCTAGTCTAAAATATTATCCTAATTCCATTTGGGCAATATGCTTAGGAAAGTCTCTCCCTCCCCCCCTAAAAAAATATGATACAGGTCTCTGTTTTCTAGAAAATCTGGCACAGAGAGGCGCTTCAGCACCAGCCCATCTGCAGCATGGATGTGAGATTTGAAAACAGTGGGAGCCAGGGTGCCACAACATTATATCATCAGAGCACAGCAAGGGTAGGGTGGACCGGCAGCCTCTTAGCAGCAGAGCTATAACGGAGAGGAAAGGGGGAGCCTTAAACCGAGAACGGAGAGCAATTGACTCATGCTAATGGAAACATATGCAATATTAAATGAAATTGAACTGCACCTTCTTTGTAAGGTGGCACGTGGGACTGGAGACTGTGTGTGCCATGGGATCCATTTTGAGCTTAGTATAGCGGGGGGGGGGGGAGGAAATCAACTGCACCACTCCAGCTCTGCCTAATGGTGGTTGCGCTCCTAATTCACTCTGCACTGTGTAAAATATTTACCTAGGCCTCTTTAGCGAGGCTCCTTGTGAGACTTCAAGGGAGTACATAGCCAAGGGGGAGTTGCTTTATACCAGCTAAATGGACGGATATTAGAGGGAGAGCAATTCAGCTGGCTCGCTCCTCGCAGGATGCTCTGTACTTAAGACACCTCGGCGGGGCTCTTTTTAATGAAGAATCAAATTGCACTATGTGGCCTCCTGCACACCTGAGAGGGGTTCCTGGGGCCCACGGCCCCGAATTTCCCTCAAAGAAAGGAAGTCAGATGTGTGGCAAGGCCTCCTGCCGGGTGATAGATTTCAGGCTGACCAGCAGTGGGGAACAGGGTGGGGAAGAACACGTTTTCATAAATCTCTTTCCCTCTAGATTGGTGAGGAGGGTTCACCACTCGGAAGAAGCAAACCAACCCTGGTAGGTTCATTGGATTCCTACCCAGATTTTATTTATTGTGTATCGTACGTCTCTGCTTTGCTGAACTAATAATAACTCAAAACTTTTTTTACACACATACACACCAAACAATAAGGCATATATGGGGTCTTATTGAAAGCTTGGATCTGGGAGATGTTTTCTCTCTTTCCTTTATTCAGCCTGAGGGCCGCCTTCTCTTCTGAGCAACTACCAGGGGCCACATGGTAGGTAGAGCCAGAGGCAAAAGTAGGCCAAACAGCCAATATAGGGCCGGCGTGTCCATTAAGGCGAACTAGGCAGTTGCCTAGGGCGCCAAAATGGAGGGCGCGCTGGCATGGCGGGGAGCGCTGCTGGCTTCGCAGGACTCGCCACCTACCCGTGTCCAGGGCGGGCAGCAGCAGCAGCAGTGCCAGTGCAGCCCAGGCATGCCCAGAGCACTGAGGGCAGCAGCAAGTGGAGGACACGTGGGGCGAGAGCAGCCCCTTCCCACAGCACATGCCGCCAGAGCCGGGCCTTCGGCTCCAGGTGCCGTCGTCATGCTCTACTTCTCAGGAAGATGGGAGCAGCTGCTGTTGCGCCTGGGGGTCCATGGCTGAAGTCCGAGGGCGGCCAGAGCAGCCCAGCCAGCGACGTCGCAGGTAAGCGGGAGGGGCACTGGGAAGGGAAGGGGGTGAAGGCTGGGCCAGGCCCGCAGGGAGGAGGCAGATGCCGGGGGGGGGCGCCAGAAGGTGATCTCGCCTAGGGTGCAAAAAACCCTTGCACCGGCCCTTGTATAGTAGGCTAGTTTGTACAAACACTCACCCCTCTCAATCCCCCAGCAAGGGCAGCAAAAGCCATGAGTCCAATGACACATTCTAGCCAGCCAAAAATGGTCAGGATGGGAAGCAGGACCAAAGAGAGGTGGAACCTGAGGAGAGTTCCAAGCCCAGATGGTGAAGCCTGGAGGTCCCACATTCATCCTCCTCCTCATCTCCAGCCTGAAGTTTCCCACTTGTACAGGGCGTATTGCATGCTACCATCCAATATTCTGCCCTGAAATGCTATGACGAAAGGCAGTATATAAATCAAATCAAATCAATTTCACCACTGTACAAGCTTGCGTCTCCTAAGCGAGCCTACCTTAAAATTATGTCTCAAATTATATTGCATTAGAGACAGGAATATAATACAATGCAAACCCGAACACAAAAAAGCTATATATAACATATTATTATATAATGTTGCATAATACTTAAACTTCTATTACTTAAATTATGACGGCAGTGGAAGAGCTTGAAACAATTCTAATGGATGCTCGTTCCACATTCTCGGGGGGGGGGCACCGTTCACCTGCTTTTCTGTGCCAGTTTGCACGGCACTAAATTGTTCTGCCTATCAATGATTCGCAGGCCGAAGACGAGCCCAGTTGGATCAGACCAAGGGCTCTTCTAATCCACTATTTTATTTCCCACTGTGACTAACCAGGTACCAATGGGAAGCTCACAGCAGGATAGAGAGACAGCAGGATACGATTGCGGCAGGATACGAGAGAGCCAGAAGCCAACTGCTCCAACGTATTAGGGATGTGGAGCTGCAGTCCCATATGGGCAAAATGGACAAACATGTCACAATAAGAGATCTTCGGAGAGGGTTCTCACCCACAAATTACCTGGCAAAACTGCAAATACCCAAGTTTAGACATTCCTTTACTTTGGCCAGATTTAATGTGTTGCCCTCTGCACTGTTGATGGGTAGATATGAGGGTAAACCGTACGAGTCACGTGTTTGCCCATGTGCTCATCGGAAGTGGAAACAAATTTGCATGTGTTGCTGCACTGCAGTCTCTACGAGGATCTCCGCCTGACCTTTATCACCCCAGCCTTACAAAAGCTTAAAAGTGAATCAGAATCCCAATGCCTGAGAGCCTTGGTAGAAGACAAGGTCCCTGAAATTACAATCAATGTTGCCAAATTCTGTGTCTCTGCTATCAGACGCAGGAAACAAGAGCTTTCCAATGTCAATACGCAGGCAAATGTGAATATCTAATTTTATCTATGTCCTTTAATTTTAAAGTGTTGTTATGGCCTAATTTGTATTGAAATTGTCCTCTGTTTATTTCTGTGTTATCCTTTGTTGAATAACTGTATGAGTTGAATAGCTCTATGACCGTTTAATAAATTTTGAATTTTGAGATACACTGCTTGGAGGTAGCACACAGCCCTTACGACAAGTGGCCATTGTTTTTACATTCATGCTAGGTAATACACATAAAGGTCCTGTGCCTTCAAATACCCTGTTTCTCATATTTTAAGACATACTCATAAAATAAGCCATAGCAGGATTTTTAAGCATTCAAGGAATATAAGCCATACTCCGAAAATAAGACATAGTGATAGGCGCAGCAGCAATGGCAGCCGCGGCAGGAGGAGGAGGAAAAAAATAAGACATCCCTTGAAAATAAGCCATAGTGTTTTTTTTTTGAGGAAAAAATAAATATAAGACATGTCTTATAATATGAGAAACACGGTACTTGCCACAAGGAATGTGCACTTGCGCATGCAGGGAGAGCTTGAACTGCGCCCACTGGTCCTTCCTCCTCACGGTCCCTGACTTCTATGAATTAGAGGAACTGTCCGCACAGGGAAGGAGACATGTGTACCCCAACACAACTCTGCAATTTCCCCCTGTACCTTTGAAAAATGCAGGGCACACAGATCCAATGTCCAGAGCCTGCTCATAGGCCTCTGGGCTTCCACCGTTCCTGTCCAGTACTTCCAGAGAGTCAGAGTAGAAACCCAATGTCATGAACCAGCAGGATGACAGGGAGGAGGAAGAGGTTCCCAGCAAAAGGTGTAGCCGGGACTGGGACATGGCGGGGCAAGCTGGGGGTAGGGAAGGAGAGGTTGGTGTAGGAAGTACTCACATGATGATGGAGGATGACGAGGGATTGGGGTCAGTGCACAGGAACCAGAGCAGCAGGACCCACCACAGGAGCCAGAGGGGGGGCCCTGTCTTCATGAGCATGACGGGCTCTGAGGCGTAGGAAGCAGCAGGCAGGCTGAAGCAGGCAAGAGCCAACAGCCCACCTCCCTAGCTGGCCAGGTGGAGCTCGCTAGGTCTGGGAGGAGATGTGTGATTCCTCAGCTGCACTAAGTAGCCTTGGAACAGGTGAGGGTCACCTGCCTCGTAAAAGTTAAGTTTCTAATCTACAATAGAGGATTAGTGTGAGGATACGAAGGAGAAGAATCACAATTGCCCTGTTTCTGCTCAGACACTGCAATCTGAACACACATAGGGGCAATAAGGATAGGATCTATTTTGGATTTCAAAATATAACTAGTAAACATGATTTGAACTGCTTATTCAGTTTTGTATGTGTCTCACAGTTTTCAACATGTTGTGTTGTCTTCTATTGGCTGAAGAATTAACATCTTTATTTAACCTTCCTTTGTAGGGTAACACATATGCTTAATTTAATGCCTGTGTCTGAGGTGGGGGCAAGAGTCTTTGTTCTTGGCATGACAGCAGAAGTCCAGCAGGCCTCTGGTGCCCCCCCCCCCCGGCTTAGCCCTCCGAGGCTCAGGGAAAATGTACCCAGCTGCCAGGCATCCACCCCCACAGGCCTGGTTGGGCCCCTATGGTCTGTGATTTGTGGGCTCCCTAGCATGTTCCCCCACAACAATATTCATTTTACAAATTTGTGTTATGACTCACTGTCAAATATACATTCATTGGCAAACCTGGATTTCCCACTGCCATTTGTTCCCAATGCCATTTGTTGAAGACGACTACTTTCCCAAGTTTGGAACACCCTCTCCAAAAATGCTTCTGGTTCAGTTTATGAAAACTGGTGAAAACCTACCAAGAGCTGTTCAGGATGGCAATTTGTGTTGTTTGTTTTTCTCAAACAAAGTGGTAACTACTTCCCACCGATAGCCAACTCGGATTGCAACAATGGCATAGCCATATACTCTATGCTCATTACATCCCCCCCATTTCCTGAATTTTTGATCATCAGCATTGCAGTTCAGCGCTGGAGGGGTGTTGGAACTTTCATTCTCACATGCTGATTTCCCAGGGGTAGTTCTCCTTATATTGTAAATAACAAGAGGATTGATCTGTTCTATGATATGAAAAAGAGACCAAGTTTAAAACAGGGGAAGGAACGAAGGAATACTAACCAGAATCTCATCAGCATCAATTTGTTGGAGTTCCCTTTATTTTGAAATATAAATCCTCATTCCTTGGTCTTCGTGAGAAATGTATACAAAGCTTTGGTTGGTAGATATTTCATGCACCAGGATAATGAGCAGCAACACTGCTCATGCGCGGCGCTTCGGACCCCAGGGGACTCACAGGTGGTATAGGCTGGCCTGCCTCTCAGTGTTATTCTTTGGAGGTTCACGTCCAGCCTCAGTTAGTCAAGTTACACTTCTGGGAAATGGGGCCAGTCACATAAATAGGGGGTGGAGCCGGCAGCAGCCAGTCAGTCGGCTTCCAGGGTCCCCTCTTAAAGGGGTTGTAATATGGGTTGTCAGTAAACTATGCTGGTGTGGGGATATGGGGTGGGCTGCTTGCCTACACATACATCTTGCAGAGCACCCCCTTATCCCATTTACCCTGAGGAGCCTCAGTTTCCCCCGGCTGGGGGGCTGGGGGGGGGATACACGCCCAATGCCTAAGCTAAGGTATTCCTATATTTGAAAGTTTAATAAAGTTGTGGCCAAATTTTAATTCCAGAACAAGTTGTCACGAGTCGTTATTCCTTTCTGGTGGTCCCTTGGGAGGGGGGGGGGCATTGCAAATGTTGAATTTGCACTTTGTCACACAAACCTAGGCCTTAAACTTTGTGAACACATCCACACACTGCATCCAAAAAGCTATGAAGGCCTGCCACAGACTCCGGAGCACTATGTGCTCCACACCCACCAGGGGGGGGGGAGCCTCTTCCTACTATGTCTCCTCAGTGAGGAGAAGTGCCTCAACAGAGATAATGAAAGCGTAGCTTATAGAGGCAGGAAATGCAGCTCTTGTTGTCTTTCCATCTGGGGAACATACTTGCAAGTGTTTTCTGTAGTACCTAGAAGGGATAAAAGCAAATTAAAATGACTGCTGGGGTTTCCATCATTGCTTTCTTTTAGGGGTATTTCAAACTGGCTGTTGACACCTTGCTTCCAAACTTGGTCCTGGAAAACTTGGTCCTAAACTTAATTCTTAATGTACTGCAGTGAGATGCCGAGAGAGCATCTTTCCCTCGGCATGAAAGATGACAAAAGCACTTGGGAATGTAACAAATGAGTAGGGTGTTACGGTTGCGGACCCACATGCAGTGACCCACTCCCCCAGGGAGCAAGGCCTCAGCCAAGAAGGGGAACATACTGGACAAGACAACGTTCTGGGATTTAAAAATTGGTCAAAACTTTATTGATTCCAGATGTAGGCTGGATTTCGCATAGGCATCGGGTGTGCGTCCCTCACGGCCCCCCTGGTAGAGGACTGTTGCATGATTAACGGGTCATCTGCAAGCCACAGTTCTACACATATGACCCTCCCAAGCTGCTGAAGGAAGCTCTATGTCTGTTTTCCCTGAGCAAATCTGGGTAAGGTTATGGAGCAGTGAAGAATCAAATAGCCCAGCTGATGGGCAACATGCCTGGGAGAGTGCTATTGTTATCACGGTCTGTTCTGGGAGCTTCCAAAATGCAACTGGTTGGTCACTGGTGGAAGCAGAATGCTGGACTAAAGAAACCTTTCGCCTGACCCAGGGGGCTCTTTGTGTGTTCTTATCAAAAAAACCAAGATCATGGCCACTGGTCCCATCACCTCCTGGCAAATAGAAGGGGAAGAAATGGAGGCAGTGAAAGATTTTACTTTCTTGGGCTCCTTGATCATTGCAGATGGTGACAGCAGTCACGAAATTAAAAGACGCCTGCTTCTTGGGAGAAAAGCAATGACAAACCTAGACAGCATTTTAAAAAGCAGAGACATCACCTTGCCTACAAAGGTCCGTATAGTTAAAGCTATGGTTTTCCCAATAGTGATGTATGGAAGTGAGAGCTGGACCATAAAGAAGGCTGATCGCCAAAGAATTGATGCTTTTGAATTATGGTGCTGGAGGAGACTCTTGAGAGTCCCATGGACTGCTAGAAGATCAAACCTATCCATTCTTAAGGAAATCAGCCCTGAGTGCTCCCTGGAAGGACAGATCGTGAAGCTGAGGCTCCAAGACTTTGGCCACCTCATGAGAAGAGAAGACTCCCTTGAAAAGACCCTGATGTTGGGAAAGATTGAGGGCACTAGGAGAAGGGGACGACAGAGGACGAGATGGCTGGACAGTGTTCTCGAAGCTACGAACATGAGTTTGACCAAACTGCGGGAGGCAGTGCAAAACAGGAGTGCCTGGCGTGCTCTGGTCCATGGGGTCACAAAGAGTCAGACATGACTAAACGACTAAACAACAACAACATGCTCCTCTGCTCTAGAAGAAGAAAAAATCCCTTCGAGTGAGCAAAAGGCTCCTTTCCTGTGTGAAAACAAGTCAAGAGGCTTCTGGCCAGGTGGAAGAAATCAGGCTCTCCAAAGAAGCCGACTTTATGCAAAGCAGGCAACTGCAGTCAAAACACTTACAGCAATCAATTGAAGTTGTTGGGTAAAGTTTTTTTTTCTTCCCTTCCATGTCCCATAAATTATTGAGCAGTTAATTTCGTCTTTGTGCCTCCAAGACATTCTAGCTTTAGGGATGACAGCTTTATCCATTAAACCGAGTGTGGTGACAGCGGAGAACTGCAAGGAAAGGAAGCCCCATTCTCAACTGCATTACCACCGAGAAATGCTGGGACACATCAACATCTTAATCAATATGCAAGAGTCAATTACTGAGGAAGCACAAGCTTAAGCAGGGTCTGATTATTAGGTTCACGTTCAGGCAGCCAAATGGGTTTAATCCATAAGGACTGAAACATCAGGCACTATACATGCCCCTCGTGAGTGTACAGAATCATGGGATTCAGATGGACAGGGTATAACTAATAAAATTATTATTATTATTATTATTGAATAAGTCCTTCCTGTTTCCAAGAAATGTTGGAGGGTATGATAATGGGTAGGCCAGCGGTTGCAGGTTACCACTGAGCTAAGTCCACTTGCCGTTCCTTGTTGTTGTTGAGTCGTCTTAGTCGTGTTCTACTCTCCGTGACCGCATGAACCAGAGCATGCCTTGGAAACTCTCACTTTCTTCTCAAAGCTTCTCTTTTTTTTATGCCCATGGAGTTTTCTTGGCAAAATACTGGAGTGGATTGTCAGTTCCTTCTCCAGGTGGATCGCATTTAGTCTAAACTCTCGGCTATGACCTGTCCGTCTTGGGTGGCCCTGCACGGCATAGCTCATAGCTTCTTGGAGTTATTCAAGCCCCTTCGCCATGACAAGGCAGTGATCTATGAAGGGGTGCCATTCCTTGTTGTTATTTAGTCATTTAGTCGTGTCCGACTCTTTGTGACCCCATGGACCAGAGCACGCCAGGCACTCCTGTCTTCTACTGCCTCCCGCAGTTTGGTCAAACTCATTTTCGTAGCTTCAAGAACACTGTCCAACCTTCTCAACCTCAGTCGTCCCCTTCTCCTTGTGCCCTCCATCTTTCCCAGCATCAGGGTCTTTTCCATTCCTTAGAACCCTACAAATAAAGTTCCTTTCTTCCAAAAAAAGCTTCCTTTTTGGGATAACGCTGACTTGTGCTGCAAGGATCTGGATTAATCCAAAGAAAACAAGAAGCACGGATAAGAAGCAGGGAGACAGATTGGGGAGGGAAGAGAAACAGGTCTAGCTAAGTTGAATGAGAAGTCTGCCTCCGGTAGGCATCCTATAAAATGCCTTGGATAAGGCTTGAAGAAGAGTGAACCTCCTGGAGAATTTCAAGAAGCTGGACAAACTGGAGACTCAGGGATACCCAGCTACAGGGAAGAGATTTCCTGCCAGGAAGTAGCTCTGACACAAAGAGTCATCTCGTTAAATGAGGAGCTGTATGCAAGGACATTGGGGGAGGTGGGTGGCGCTGTGGTCTAAACCACAGAGCCTAGGGCTTGCCAATCAGAAGGTTAGCAGTTCGAATCCCCACGATGGGGTGAGCTCCCATTGCTCGGTCCCAGCTCTTCCCCACCTAGCAATTCGAAAGCACGTCAAAGTGCAAGTAAATAAATAGGTACTGCCTCAGCAGGAAGGTAAACGGAGTTTCTGTGTGCTGCTCTGGTTTGCCAGAAGCAGCTTAGTCATGCTGGCCACATGACCTGGAAGCTGTACGCTGGCTCCCTCGGCCAGTAAAGCGAGATGAGCGCCACAACCCCAGAGTCGTCTGCGACTGGACCTAATGGTCAGGGGTCCCTTTACCTTTATGCAAGGACATTAAATGACAACAGGCATGGGGCGCGAGCTGTCAGGAAACAACCCAAGACCGCTGGGTTGTTGAGTGGGCGAACAGTCATGAGCAGTCTCCAGCTAATCAAAATTCACAGCCAAGTGACTAAGATGTTCTTTGTAGGAAAAGAGGAGGTGTGAATTTTTGCTTAATTCAATTACAGGTGGAAGATGCTTGCTAGAAGATGCCTTATTGTTACTTCCCTAGGCTGATGAAAAACTGAATAAGGACATTTACTTAAATATGGCAAAGGTTCTGGTAAAGGACCACTGTCCCCAAGATGTAGCAGTGGGAAGCAACTGGACGTAGTATTTGAATACCTTATACCTGGTTCGAAAAGTGATTTGTGGATTTAGTTTACAAAGCCAAACCAGCCTGATCTGGGCCTCTTTTGGCTGTATTTATCTAGAGGATACTGCATGTTTTGATTGCAAAATAAGCATCATAATGGCATCCAACCCAGGGAACAGCAAACGTGATCTTTGAAAGTTAGGCATCTGAGAGGGGCAGGCCTGTTGAGTGTGTGCGCACAGGGGAAAAACCACACCTATACTTGGGAAAAGTGTGTCCTCCTAAGCAGAAAACACAAATTGGCCCCAGCCTCTGCCACAAGTCTCTCTCTAACCTTTATTATTATCAGAGACACAGAGGGCTGGTGAGGGGGGAGAGTGTGAAAAAATGGTCTGTGTAACAGGATAGTGAAAGAATGACATATTTGTCTGTTAAGTATAAATATGAACAGCTATGGAGATCTGGTGCTGTGGTGCTGCTAGGTTTTAACTTCAGCAACATTCATCTATTGCCAGGAAACACTAGATTTAGTACCTGAGGGATTGCAGTCTCAAATACCTTCTGCATTTCTTTTTTAATATGCTGCCAAGAATTTAAATTGGTAAAAGCTGGGGACTGACAAAAAAACACACACCAAAAAACACCCCGATCCCCAAGAGCTTTTCTGGCACTGGTTTCTCAGGGTATATGGCACCGTTATTTTTATTATATTTGTTATTTTTTTGGTGGTGGTCGGGGAGCTCATCTTTAACTCCGCAAGTTTGACCCCCAAATGCTGTTTTTCTTTTTCTTTCTCTCTTCTTAAAAGAAAAAAGAGTTAAACAAACAAAAGGGTTTGATTCTCTTGGTGACGCTAGGAGCTGTCGTTCATTTTATATGCAATAGGCCTTCTTGGATTAAACCAACTTTAGCATATTTTTTGAAAGGTCAGGAACAGGCAACAACAGCAGAAAAAAAAAGGCTGACTGCAGGGTACACATTCGATCCAAACAACCTCCGCCCATCCATCTTTCCGGCCATCTGGAGTCTTTCTAACAGAATAAAGGAGGGCTCACATTGGAGTATTGTGGGGAGTTAGCTGGCTTAGAGCCTTGTCCTCAGCACACTGCCCCGCATACAGGGAGTGCCAAAGGGGCTTGGGCCGCATGTTCAAAGGCAGAGATATTACTGAGCATGCTCAGTTCCTTGAAGCACCCTAAAGTAACTCTTTGGAACCCAGTCATTGCATTGGGGGGGACCCTAAGCTACTGAAGGTAAGCTACTGAAGGTAATTGGGCCCTTTATATGTCCATCTGTCCAACAAATTTTCGCTGTTTTTGTGTTGAATAGATGCAGGGCCAGCCCCAAGGCAAGGCTGGGTGGCGCAATGCGCCAGGGCGCCGGGCCACCAGGGGCTGCGCCCACCAGACAGCCCGGCTGCGCCCACCCCGCCAGACAGCCCGGCCGCCCTCCCACTCACCCTGCTCCTTGCCTCCGCTGAGGCGAGGAAGCCAAATCCATGTCCAGCCTCTCCTTAGGGATGCGGGAGCCTGGAGGGAGCGCCTGCCTGCTTGGATCCGGCAGCAGCGGTGGCAGCGAAGGAGGAAGAGGCTTCAAGCAAACGCCCCCTCCATCCTCGGAGAAGTCGCCTCCCATCGGCGCGGCAGCAAGGGCTCCCTGGGGGGTGGGGGGGTGGCGCCTGAGGGATCCCTGCACCACAGCGCCCGATAAGGTTAAGACAGCCCTGAATAGATGCTATATGGAAAAGAGCAAACCAGTGATATTTTAGAGAGCAGGCTAGCAGGAGGGGCCTGTGACTTACATCCCTAGGTAAGCACCACAACCCAATACAGTGGTACCTCGGTTTATGAACTTAATCCGTTCCGGAAGTCCGTTCTTAAACCAAAGCGTTCTTAAACCAAGACGTGCTTTCCCATAGCAGTGGGGGGGGGGGACTCAATTTACAAATGGAACACACTCAACAGGAAGCGAAACATGTTCTTATTCCTAGGCAAAGTTCACAAACCAAAACACCTACTTCCAAGTTTGCAGCGTTCTTAATCCAAGTTGTTCATAAACTAAGCTGTTCTTAAACCAAGGTCCCACTGTATTTGAATTTAAATCACACACATACAAAAACATTTCTCATTTCAAACTTTTCTCTAGATCTTGGGGTTATGCGTGAATCATATTTCAGATCGGTACAATTTAAGGCTGGAGGGAAACAGTGATTCTGCCAAAAAAAATCCATGCCCAGTAATAGACTCCTCCCCACTCCCCAATACCAAAACCTCAGAACAGTGCTGATGGAAGGAAGCATAATTCAGCCAACACAACTGAAAGCCTCCCCATCTCTAGCTAATTCCTGGGTGCAGAAGGGAATGTGCATGCTTCACCAAAGACTGGAGCCATTTGAGGAAGCTCTTTTGATTCCCACTTCTTCCTTAAAGGGTAGACAGTCTCTATAATCAGTAAGATCTTCTCCTGTTCTTCTAACCCTTGTCGATTGGACTCCCAATGTCTTTGGAAATGGAGAATCGCTTTAAGAATACAGGGAAATATAAAATTAGTTCTTCGAGGTTTTATTATTCTCTTGAGTTTTTTGCTGCCAGAACAAAAGCTTTCCTCATTAAAGTAATGATTGCCTGCCTCATTCTTTTTTTTCTAATTCTCAAGAACCACAGAGAACGCTAATAAATGATAGCCTCGATTTAAAATAATCTGTGCTCTGTTCAAAAGAACCTTGTCCTCATGTGGGGACCTCTGCTAACTCCAACATTACTTATGAAGCTCCACATTGTAGGACTCTACTTAGTGGTTCCCTGGTAGATGGTCACTGAGTGCTATGACCTCACTGGTTTCCCATACAGATTAAAGCAATTCCATCAGAACGGCTCGTGCTAATTAATGAATGAGAAGTCAGCAATTAACCGCTTTGTTAACAAAACTTGGTAACCTGGACAAATATTTACCCATGTTCAGGTGCTTCAACTCTGAATGATCTAGTCACCATGAAGTTCCTCAGTAACTTGTTTTCTGGTAGGACTCTCTTCCTGCACACACAGATACACCTTGATGGTGTGAGATAAATCAGCCTCATACAAATCAACATGCTTATCTCTAATTAATGCATGAAGGGGTTAAAACCATAGAGGAAGCTGTCCTGCCAGGCTTAGCTGGGTCACACCTCCTTACCTTGGAATGAAGGGCTACCAAATGATTTATTCTCCCACTTTCCACTTTCTTCCACCATGCGAACTCTACAGTACAGGGGTCCAAACTGGATGCTCCAAGCTTAGACTGTGTGGCTTAAGCAAGCCATACTTGTGTTTGTATGTAAATAATTTAGAAACACCGTTTTGGAACCTAAGTTATACGGTCTGCCTTTTCTTGCTGCTGTATGGAAAAGCACATGAATCTGACCTTTGAGAAGTTTGTAAATAAATTTAACTTACCAAACATGTGGTCTCTTTCTAGGATAAAGGAAGTGGGGAACTTTGGAAGCAACCTAGAAGGCGATATTTCAAAGGTCTAACAGCCTACATTTCCACAATTTACTTTGCTGCATGTTTTGCAATTTCAAATCTCTGCTGGGCTCTCTCACCAAAGGCTACTTGCCCCCAAACCTGGATGTAGGCATCCAGGAAATTCTCGTTCTATTTTACTTGTAGCATTTTCCCCTTTAACCAAATTACGAACATTAAAAACCAACAAAGGGCCACTTTGATGGGCTTACTTGGTGACCATGACATTACCAGCTGGCGGCACCAGTGTGATCACCACAAAGCACCCAGGGGTACCATTTACATTGCCAACAATGCCCCCCTTATGTGATGAAGTAGGTGCCAGCCCAGTGATGGGCTGTGTTCATGCCCCAGGGTGCTTCCTGGTACCCCTAGGCCTTGAACAAATTCCAGTTTTGCACACCAGGACCATCAAGGTGAAAAGTGGGAATCTAAACCATTCATTTTTCTTCTTCCATCTCTTGTTTGCAACAAGCAAATCCATCCATATTTCAGTCTGCAAAAGCTCAGCTGGTCAGGTGCCAAAGCTCAGTGGTAGACCACATGCTGTGGATGCAGATGGGCCCTGGTTCAAATTCTGCTGTTTGAAGGATTTTAGGTGTCAGACTGGGAAACACTTCTACCCTCAAGCTGTTGGCTGCATTATCTGTGGCTGCAGTCCTAACCATGTCTACTGTGTACCCTCCAAGATTTCTCCAATGAAAACAGGGACATCCTATTGCATGATAATAATAATAGAAAAAGGAATTTTATTATTTATACCCAACTGACTAGGTTGCCCCAGCCACTGTGGGTGACTTCCAACATATATTAAAAACATTAAACATAAAAAAAAAATTCGCTATATGGGGTTGCCTTCAGATGTCTCTAAAGGTTATATGGTTTCTTAACTCCTTGTCTTAGGGTTGCATAATTCCATATCTTCCAACATTTCCCTGATGAAAATAGGGTTGTCCTAAGGGAAAGCAGGACATTTCAGGGTGAGATCATCCTGCTTATGCAAATATGGTACTGTCCCTGGAAAATAGGGACACTTGGAGGGTCTGCTACTGAGAAGTACAGTTGTACCTCAGAAGTCAAACAGAATCTGTTCCGGAAGTCCGTTCGACTTCCGAAACATTCAAAAACCACAGCACAGCTTCTGATTGGCTGCAGGAGGTACGACTGTAAATCCCATTGAATTCAGTGGTGGTTATGCTCAGGTAAGTGGGACAAGGATTGCAGCCTAATTCCAGTTTTCTCCATGGTACCACTGGTGATGAATCGTGAATAGCCCTATTCAGCACACGAGAACAAGTCGACTTATTCCAGCCCACAGGTCAATGCTGATGTCTTCCCCGGTGTGGCACAAGAAGGCCGGCTTTCCAGGGCACGGCAGGAAGTCACGCCCCTTCTTCAGCACCCCACTGTACCACTGTTCCTTCCTTCCTTCCTTCCTTCCTTCCTTCCTTCCTTCCTTCCTTCCTTCCTTCCTTCCTTCCTTCCTTGAGGACATTTTATGGATTCCCTGCCTCTACCCGCCCCCCTCAAATTAAGGACCTTTATGAAAGGGTGGCATATGTTGTGTGGGCTGTTCTGGGATTGCACAGTTCTGAAACAATGGCCAGTCATTATATTCTTCAGGGCTATGAAATGGGGGGGGGGACGGGACAAGGAGCAACTCTTGAAGTTTAGGGAAATAACTTAAAATTAGAGACATCTGGCAAGTCTAGCTAAGCCTTCCAAATTAAAGGTTGCTTGAAAGACAGACCTTGGATCTGAATTTTATAGTGTAGGAGTTTGGGGTTGTTGATTCTCCCCCCTGCCCTCCGTTTTTTTCCTTTTTACTGCTTTGGGAAAGTGTGTTCAAAAGAGGTGAAAAATACAACACACACACACACACACACACACACACACACACACACACGTTTAGAAAACAGTTTGAGCACCAGTGCCAAATACAGTTGGCTTGTGGACTCATTTCCAGGCAAGCACAACAATTTAGCAGAGTCCTTTTTCTCTTCTCTTCTCTTTTCGTCTGCCTTCCTTTTATTTCAGAGGTTCGAAGGGTGGGTTTCATTTCCTTCCTAAGGGAATTTTTATTAGTCCCCCCCCCTAACTGTGTTGCTTTCCTTCTGCTGGTTTACTGCCTTGTATCTATCTACCCCCAAGGAGTTTAAAGCCTCAAGTAAGGATTATTAGATTTCTTAAAAAGTGTATATTTTCGGATTTGTCTGTGCATGCAAGGAAACAGAGTGAGAACAAACGCTTCCTCGTATGCTCATGCTATTCTTTTTGTGAGCTTCTTCTGACATAGAACCGGGGAGGGGGGGGGATATATACAGGTCAGTGTTTAGCAAGGGGTACATTGCCTTGGATATAGGCAAGGCTCAGTTCCGGCACCTCTCAGGTGGGCACCATTGCCATTGTAAGAGAGCAAGGGAAGCGTTTGCGGTGAGTTCTGGCACCTCTTTTTCTAGAAAAATAGCACTGGATATATACAGTAAGTCAGTCATCAGTATCCTCAGTGGCTTAGCAGGGTGGGGGATAGGGGCAGTTGCCCCGGGCGCAAAATTGTTAGGGGCACAAAGTTTCAACATCCGGGGCTGCCTCAATAGGTAAAGGTAAAGGGACCCCTGACCGTTAGGTCTAGTTGCGGATGACTCTGGGGTTGCAATACTCATCTCACTTTATTGGCCGAGGGAGCCCGCATACAGCTTTCAGGTCATGTTGCCAGCGTGACTAAGCCGCTTCTGGCAAACCAGAGCAGCGCACGGAAATGCTGTTTACCTTCCCACCCTGTCGCAGGGATTCGAACCGCCAACCTTCTGATCTGCAAGCCCTAGGCTCAGTGGTTTAGACCACAGCGCCACCTGCGCCAATACAACTGCATTTTTTCCGTCACTAGGTGTCGTTGTAAATGGTTTCTCCATGCGAACCAGGAAGTGGCCTCTCCAGTCAACAGAACTACTCTTCTTTTCTTTTCTCTGCAGCTGCGATCTCCAGTTGAATGCGCATGCGTACTCCGTCCGTTTCCCTCCCTCCCAGTCTCCCCAGTCTGCACGGCCCCGGGCACTGGCAACCCACGCTACGCCACTGACCACCCTGCCAAGCGGTGAGAATAATTTTTACTACAAACGGGGTCAAATGTATATTGAAATGTTCATTTCTATGCACGCAGATGAATTGGCACAAAATATGCGCGGTTTTGCCCAGTGCATGCATCCTCCCGCATTCTACTCTCTTGTGACCGCATAAATGCACAGCACCGGGAAATAATTAAATAATTCAATTCATTCCCAGGAATGGTGGGAGAGAGCTGGAGAGTCCTCTTGGCTCATGAGGAGACCCTCCCCAGAGCTCGAAGAGGATGTCAGTGAGGGCAAATGAAGCCCCGAAGAGAACACAGCCTCCTTGAGTCCCATCAAGGGGTGTGTGTGTGCTATTGGGTTGTTTTTGTTTTTGTTTCTATTTTGATTGTGTATTTTGTGGTTTTATATTGTGATTTCATCCTGCGAGCCGCCTTGAGACACAGAGTGGTATACAAATTTAATAAATAAGAATAAAATCATAAAAAGCCAGCGTATTCTCATATACGTGGGTGGCGCTGTAGTCTAAACCACTGAACCTCTTGGGCTTGCCGATCAGAAGTTCAGAATTTCGAATCCCCACGACAGGGTGAGCTCCTGTTGCTCTGTCCCAGCTCCTGCCAACCTAGCAGTTCGACATGCCAGTGCAAGTAAATAAATAAGTACCACTGTGGCAGGAAGGTAAACGGCGTTTCCATGCACTCTGGTTTCTGTCATGGTGTCCTGTCGCGCCTGAAGCAGTTTAGTTATGCTGGCCACATGACCCAGAAAGCTGTCTTTGGACAAACGGCGGCTCCCTCGGCCTGAAAGTGAAATGAGCGCTGCATCCCATAGTCGCCTTTGACTGGACTTAACCTTCCAGGGGTTTTCCTGTTGTTATTCTGTCTCTCACAGCTACAATAAACCTACCATTAAAATTATGGACTGATCATTTCCTTGTCAAAGGGCAAATGGGCAAATAAGCAGGGGATCAAATACTTTTTTCCCTCACTGTGTGTGTGTGTGTGTGTGTGTGTGTGTGTGTGTGTGTGTGTAGCTGCCATCTCACATGTCAAAAGTGTTAGGATCTCTTACTTGTGAGTAGGACCCTGGCCCCTGGCATAGACACATGCCTGACTGGCATGTTCTCTCCCTCCTGGTCGATCGTTCAGGAGCTTCAAAAACATTCTTCTGCCCGAACATCACAACGACTGATGCCAACTGACACCAGCACACTCAGGGATCTGCAGAATTTGCGCAGTTGCGCAACAGAACTCAGTAGCTCAGCATTTGGCTAATCTACGTTTATTTACATATAAACACACACGGAGCACTGCAACATGGCTTCCTCTCTCTCTAGCATCAGACAGCAAAGAGAAAGAACAAAGGACAATAGTCCCACTTCAGGAAACACATCCTGTTTCTGTCACATCCTACTCTGTGGAATGAAAACTTACACCATTATGTGATAGACAACAATCCCATGACAGCAGACACGGGGAATGAATCTTCAACAAAAAGGACATTAAAAAAGAACAACATTAGGTTGGGTAAATCAGTATTCTAGGTGGGGTTTTGCGCACACTGTCTCACTCTGGCTATGGCCTTGCTTAAAACATCCACTTCACATGCCGTCTTCAACAGTATCCCAAAATTTCCCTGGGTACCTTGTAATGAGAGTTAAAGCTGTGTGCGCCCAGACCTAGAGAATTTTAAAGAAGACCCTTTGTAGGGAGTTGTACGAGTGCCCCCCTCCCCTCCCCTCCCCATGCTAAAGTTTTTAATCACATGATTACATGGACACCCGTTTTTATCCAAGGCCCTATGTGATATAGCATATCTAACATACTGGTTAATCCGGTTTTATGAATTGGAACCTTTCTGAAGCTTGTAGTCTTTCTACGGCTGTTTTTCAAGCATGCACGCTATAGATTTCCCCCTTTTAATCTCAAAAACAAAGGAAAAACACCGCTGGGGAGAAAACTTGATTTGTTTTGAAATGCTTGCTGTTTCACATGATCCTTTAGCTTATAGTGAGATGTGGTCAGGGTGCGCACCTTATTAACTTTCATACGAAGTGTGTGTTTTTGTTCTTCATCAGTTCTGCCTTACTAGTTGTTATATATATTTCAATCTCTTTACTTGATAAAAAAAAGGCAAAGAAACTTCACGGGCTTCACTGTGACTAATTACATTTACTAAACACATAAGTCCTAACACAGTACAATCTCGTTCTTTGAAAAGGAATGAGGTGGAGGGAAGGAGAAAACCCAAAATGTTGGTGGTGGGGAAGGTCTGAACAACAGGGCAAACGCTTTGGCACACGGAATGTGTTTGTTCAGTCGGTGTAGCAATGTTTGCACAATGCAAAGAATGGGGGAAGCGATATAGTTTCCACATTCCAAGGTTGCTCTGAAAACTCAACATCCCTATGAAAGAAGTGCTGCCTTGAAGATGCCTTTGGGAAAGAGCTGTAGCTCATTGGTAGAGCACATTCTTTGCACACTGAAGGTCCCAGGATCAAACCCTGGTGGTGCCTCCACCTAGGCTGCGAATATCCCCTGCCTGAAACCCTAGAGGGCTACTGCCGGTGACAGCCAACGGTATTGAGCTCAATGAACTAATGGCCTGATTCAGTACCATAGCTGCCAAGTCTCCCGTTTTCCCCGGGAAACCCCCGTTTTTACTTACCTTTTCCCGGTGGTCCCCCGTATCACTTCGTCTCCCGTTTTTCTCCATTATTTTCTCCTGCCGGTGGCCTTTTTTTATCTGATTTGCCCTTCTATGGGCACAAAAATGGCTGCCGGCGGCTTCAAAAGTCGCATCTATGCATGACCGGAAGTGCGTAGATGCGACTTCCGGTGTCGGCGGCGGCCATTTTGGTGCCCATAGACGGGCGGGGCGACACCGGAAGTTGCGTTGACGCACTTCCGGTCATGCATAGAAGCTACTTTTGAAGCCAGCGGTGGCCATTTTGGGTGCCCATAGAAGGGCAAAGCGACACCGGAAGTTACGTCGACGCAGCTTCCAGTGTCCCACGGCTGCCGGTGCCGGATTCTGCAGTCCGGGACTTGGAGGGTAAGTTCAGTACATGGCATCTTCTTATCTTTCCATAGTCACCTGACAATGGGCAAAAGCCCTACAGACATCTAAGCTGACCATTCTGCATTAATAGGGCACATTGCAAGACGAGTACATTTCCGATCACAATTCAAAGTGTTGGTGCTGACCTTGAAAGCCCAAACGGCCTTGGCCCAGTATATCTGAAGGAGCATCTCCACCCCCATCGTTCAGCCCAGACACTGAGGTCCAGCTCCGAGGTGGTTCCCTCACTGTGAGAAGCGAAGTTACAGGGAACCATGCAGAGGGCCTTCTTGGTAGTGGCACCCTCCCTGTGGAACACCCTCCCATCAGATGTCAAGGAAATAAACAACTATCTAACTTTTAGAAAACACCTGAAGGCAGCTCTATACATGGGCAGCTGCCTCTCCCAAAAGAATTAAAATCAATAAAAAGCATAGCTAACTGAGCCCCCCCCCAATAAAAAGCCTGCCCCCCCCCCCCGGTAACAAAAATCCTGGCTAATTCCACGGCCCTGTATAGGAAAGTTTTTAATGTCTGATGTTTTCTTGTGTTTTTAATATTTTGTTGGGAGCTGCCCAGAGTGGCTGGGGCAACCCAGTCAGATGGGCAGTATATAAATAATGAAATTGTTGTTATTGGCCTCTACAGTTTCCCCTGTCTGACCTTCAGGCCTGCTTCTAACCTTGCCAGGACACTGTACATCTTCTTGTCCAAAGTGATCAGTCTCCAGCAAAGTTGGCAATGGCAATTCCAATTCCAAAGCTGTGGTTGGAGGCTACCATTTATGGGCCGGGAGTGGACCAGAGGGAGAAGGTTCCCCCTTTGGTCTGCTCCTTGACGCCACCCCCAAAGCTCCACTGGTAACAGCAACTGGCTCCCAGGCAAGAACTAGCCCCAGCATGGTCAAGTGGACCCCCACAACCAGAGTGACGCCTGCTGCACACCTGAAATGGGTCAGGTGTTTCCATTCCTGCATCTCTACACAATGCTGCAAATTGCATGCATCACACACACACACACACACACACACAGAGAGAGAGAGAGAGAGAGAGAGAGAGAGAGAGAGAGAGAGAGAGAGAGAGCGCGCATGTGGGGACATGGTCTTATTCCTTGTCCTAAGTCATTGGCCAGAGCTGGCTAGAAATGCAAATCCATAAACTAAATATAATTATAACCCCAACCCCAGTGCTTTTTCTGGGGTGGGGGGGCACAGGGGGACGTATATCCCTAAACATTTTGTGAATCTTTGTACTTTTGTCCATTTACTGTATTTATTTTTCCTGATTTGAAATATAAAATGGTGATTTTTCTTGAGTCAAAGAAAAGGTTTTTTTGGAAGAAGAAAAGCACTGCCTAACCATAATCCAAATATAATCAAATATAATTTGATTTTGAATATAGAACACTTTAGGACTTTCATTGGATTTATCCTGGAAAAAAATAAAAACAAAATTTCACAGTGTGGATTTGTGGATGAAATCCAATGGCTTTTCATTCATCTACCCCATAGTGAATGTACGGACAAACAGGATTGGAATCCAGCTCTTTACACAACATACACTAGCTCTCAATCTTCCTTTTTGAAATCTCTTTTTTTATTGTTGTTGTTATTAAAGTGCTTTAATCCGTTTCGTTTGGGTTCATAGCAGTGTTCACAACTTGGCCCACATGCAGATGTTGAAGAATCCCATCCTCTTTTTAAGATCCTTTGTCCTTCAGAGATTATTTGGGCTGGCGATGCTGGGAGACTTCTGGCTCTTTGTTCTCCGCTTCTTGATTTGTGTGCAAACAAAACACAACGACAGTGCTGTGCCATCAGTTCCATCACTATTGATCCCTGGAAAAAAACACAATGGTGTGAGTGTGTGTATATATAGAGGTAGATAGATATATAATTTATAACCAATACATTAAAGGAGGAGTAAAAGAAAAGGCAGAAAAGCATGTCAAGATACTCTCTTTCTTTCTTTCTTTCTTTCTTTCTTTCTTTCTTTCTTTCTTTCTTTCTTTCTTTCTTTCTTTCTCTCTTTCTCTCTTTTTCTCTCTTTCTCTTTCTCTTAGCAGTTATTAAGCAACTTCCTTCAAAGGATATCCAAGATCTTTGCAAACATTAATTAAACCTCACTGTATCCACTCACAGGAGGTCAGGATTATTAATCCCAGTTTACATCTGGGTAAACTGAAGTGCTAGGACATTAACAGGTATATTATGCTTGCAGGTAGAGAGAGAGCTATGAGTTGTACCTCTTCTGCCTTGGCAATTACTGCTAGTTCAGATTTCCTTGTAGGCAAGAAAGTGCGGATACTGGGGGGGGGGGAATCTTTCAGAGGAGGGGGGAGGAAAATGGAACTTTCTCTCAAATTAAAGACCGTGATTGTTTTGCTGTCTCTCTTTCTCTTTTTAAGCATGACAGAGGTGTCACCCCGGGGGGGAAATAAGACAACAACATCCTTAGAGATGTCATTTATACAGAGCTTGCCATACAAGTTCAATTTCTGTACCAGCAGCTACAAAAATGGGGCGGGAGTAAAGAGGTTGAAGGCGGGGGGGCGGGGGGGCAACAAACTGCCAGAATAAGAGCAGGCAGAAATTCATTCTGAAATGTAACAAACTGTTGAGAGATGAAGAAAGGAAAAAGAGGCAAGGATCAAGATTCCACTCTCTTTTTTCAGCAGAAGGTATTTTCTTAGCATCCAGGTTTTGATCTTCTATGTTAACATACTTTTTCTGAAGGGTGGGGTGGGGGACAACTACAGATGGGTCATTGGAGAGAGAATTTGGGCCCTAAGGGACACAATCAAGCGTCTCCAGCTCTCAGTCTTTGGGCTCCATCCTTACATTACTCTTTAGCTCACCCCTCCATTATTGAAGTTCTGCAGAGTAGCAACAACTGGAGGAAACTCTGTAGAGAATCCTGTTTGCAGGGTGAGTTTCTTTGGGGCTGGGATTAATTTCAGACCAGTGTGGATGTCAAAGGATGGCTGTATTTCAGTTGCGGACCCTTCAAGTGTCCCTATTTCCCAGGGACAGTCCCGGATTTACTGAAGCAATCCCGGTTGTTGATTTGATCCTGGAATGTCCAGCTTTTCCTTCTTAGGACATCCATATTTTCGTCAGAGAAATGTTGGTGGGTGTGGTTATGTGACCCCCCCCCCGAGCCAAGGATATAAGTAACTATGCAAACTTTAGAAGACCTCTGAAGGCAGCCTTGCATAGGGACATTTCTTAATGCTTTGTTATGTATGTTGGAAGCTGCCCAGAGTGGCTGCGGCAACCCAGTCCGATGGACAGGGTCTAATTAATAGAATTATTATTATTATTATTATTATTATTATTATTATTATTATTATTATGGAACAGGACATCACTACAGTGGAACCTCGGTTTATGAACACCTCGGTTTATGAATTTTCGGTTTATGAACGCTGCGGACCCATCTGGAACGGATTAATTCATTTTCCATTACTTTCAATGGGAAAGTTTGCTTCAGTTTATGAACGCTTCAGTTTAAGTACTCCGCGGACCCGTCTAGAACGGATTAATCCACTTTCCATTACTTTCAATGGGAAAGTTTGCTTCAGTTTATGAACGCTTACTCCGCGGACCGTCTGGAACGGATTAATTTACTTTCCATTACTTTCAATGGGAAAGTTCGCTTCAGTTTATGAACGCTTTAGTTTATGAACAGACTTCCGGAACCAATTGTGTTCATAAACCGAGGTACCACTGTATTTTCATTGGAGCGACGCTGGAGGGTATGCAGTTGTATTGTTTCAGAGAGTGCAAATTAGGGAGGTTCGCCATTAAATGTGAACTGAATCAAATTTCTCCCCCGCCCCTAGTTACAGTTACTGTTCTCTGATGAGCAGGATAAAAAATATATGTAATTTTTGGATATGGTGTGTGTGTGTGTGTGTGTGTGTGTGTGTGTGTGTGTGTGTGTGTGCATCGAATAGCCTTATTCCAGCGACTTTGATCCCCTTGTCCTTGTCTTTGACTTAGACATTTCTGGACAATACATCAGGTTGGTATATATGCCAATCCATCGATGCTGAACCCCCCCCCCCTTCATACAGCATCACATGCCCCTGCCATTGACCATGGGCTCGTATATCCTCATTTCCTCTTCAGCATCTCCTTCTTCTTTCTCACTCCCTGGCAATTAAAGAAAGTACAAATCTAAGCCCAAACAAATCAATGTTTACGGATTTGTAATAAGTTTCTTTCCTCCTTATTTATTTATTTCCTCCTCAGTCACTAAAGAAGCAGCAGCAACTTGCAAGGAGCAGCTCTTCTTGCCAGAGGGTGAATCATAGCTATATTGATTTGATTATGTAAAAGCTCAGAGGAACCTCCAGCCAGATACAGAAATATCTCATAGCCGAAACCCTATGGGACACACACTAGTAAAAAAGCAATCTTTATATTGTTCCTGATAAAAGCATCATTAGTTTCCTCACAGCGAAACCATTTCTCTGCTGATACAGTGGACGGTTTTTCTTCTTCTCTAAAATCCACTCAGACATAATTAACACTCAGTTACTCGACTCTGGCTTCCCTCCGGAGTGTGTAGCGTTTTGAGGGCCAAGAGAGAGAGAGAGAGGAAGGGAGAAAGTGAGTGCCGGAGAGTCTATCAAACAGTTGCCTTATAGGGTGATCTTACTTTATGGCAACAGTGATGCTGCGGAGCATGTCAGACTGTGAACTGTGGCACCCTCTTCTGGGCCCTTAGCTCTTTCAGGTTTCTTGAGTGAGCCATAAAACAATCCATCTCCCTCTCCGTTGTGCGCTCTCTCTCTCTCTCGCATGCACACACACAACCAACACTTTAAACTCCTTTCCTTTTTCGCTTTGTGTAATTCTATTCCAGCCGCTTCGCCACAACAAAGGCAGGGAATCACACATCCACAGACACACGGACCTGCTGCAAAGGCAGACATGCTTCCTGCTTGTCATAACAAAGTGAGCTGGGAATGGCTTGCTCTTTTAGGTGAGCTATCCCTCACAAACATTGCTAGCTAAGCCAGACAAGAGCTCTCTATTCCTGTTGTCACTGGAAGGGTGAGGCAGAGAGAGGCTGGGATACTTCTCTCTCTCTCTCTCTCTCTCTTTGAGCTGAAAAGTCCCCTTCCCTCCCGCCTGCCCGCTCTCTGGAAAACCACACACAGTCATTTGTATGCTTCTGTTTCCTCAATACATGATTAATACTTCGCCAAAAGTGATCAGCATGGGCAAACTTGTTAACCTCACAGAGGGAAAGTCTGTACATTCATGAAGTGGATTCTTCTCTCTCTCTCTCTCTCTCTCTCTCTCTCTCTCTCTCTCTCTCTCTCTCTCTCTCTCTCTCTCTCTCAATATGCACACCAAAAAGGAAAATATGATCCCTTCATCCAGAGGCCTCTCCTGTGTGGATATGACTTCATGATGTAGAAAGGGCTGATTGTGAGCAAGTTGACTTCACTTGCCTTATGTTCCTCATTTAATTCCTCTTGGCCCAGCTGAAGGAAGGGATAGATTGATTTTTAATATCTTGGCTTTGAGGTTGTGCAGAACCCGTTGCAGGGAGAGGTGATGTCTGTGGGGCCAGAAAAACATTACCCTGATAATTTTGTAAGGCACACAAGAATGACTGTAAAAGGAACAACATCACAGAGGATCAGCCTGCTTGGGGATTTTTTGGAAGGGATAAAAAAAAACTGGCCCACCCCATAGAGACAAACCGGGCAATCACCCAGCATGCCAAAATTTTAGGAATGTTTGCTTCAGCTAGGTAAATGTTTAGGGCAGAGAGAGGCATGGCCTGCACTTTTGGAGAAGGTGCACAGAGAGAATTTAGCCATTCTTCTGCTGAGCGATATATCCTACATCCCAGGGGAAAGCGGCTGAGGGCAAACCCGATCTCTTCTGGACACCCAGGCCAGAGGCAAAATTGCAAAGGGGAAGAAGTCAAGCAATGAGAGACACTGGAAATAAAAATGAGAAAATGGTATTCTAATCACCTCTTTATCATCTAATGCAGCGTTTCTCAACCACTGTTCCGCGGCACACTAGTGTGCCGTGAGACGCTGGCTGGTGTGCCACGACGTGCGGTGACGAGAAGGGAGATTTGCATTGTCACGTGCCTGGCGGCCGCCAATAACCTACACTGACCCGCCGGAAAGCAATATTTCTCCTCCTCTTTCCCAAAGCTCAGTGCAAACGAGCCTGGCGGCCACCAATAAACAACACTGACCCGCCGGAAAGCAATATTTGGCAAGTGTTTCTTACAGTCATAATTATAATATAGGGTGGCACAGAGTTAATTTTTTTAACTTTTTTGATGGTGGTGTGCCTCGTGATTTTTTTCACGGAACAAGTGTGCCGTGGCCCAAAAAAGGTCGAGAAACACTGATCTAATGTGCTGTGCAGTTCAGAAGAAGGGATTTTCATTCCGGGGGGGGGGGGGGGAACGGGACGACTTTGGCTGGTCCTGGAGAGAACATACATGCTTATTCAGCAACAGTCCTGGGAGTGCTCTGCTCCAGGTTAAGAAGAAGAAAAATACCCATAACTCAGCTCAAGCCATACTTTTTACTCTTTTAGCAATATAGACTGATCCATAGTACCAGCAGTCAGAAGATCTACAAGACCAAGTCAGCATCTTTTGGGGGGTGGGGGAATCAGATCATTATGGCTTCACTGAAGAACCACACTGTTTAAACAAGGGGTCATAGACTCAAAAGAAAAGTCCTTGCTTTAAACTCTCTACATCTCAAGAGTCTGGGGAATAACAAAGAGAAATGGGTGGTTAGATTACATACCCACCAACATTTTTCCAGTGAAAATAGGGATGTCCCATTCCATAATGATAATTTTATATTTATACCCCACACATCTTACTGGCTTGCCCCAGCTACTCTGGGCAGCTGCCAACGTATATGAAAAACACAACAAAACATTAAACATTAAAAAAACTTCCCTATATTGGATTGCCTTCAGATGTCTTGGGGGGGGTCAGATAACTCCATACCCTTCGACATTTCTCCAATGAAAATAGGGACATCTTACCATACTCTCCAGGGATGCGGGTGGCGCTGTGGGTTAAACCACAGAGCCTAGGGCTTGTCGATCAGAAAGTCGGTGGTTTGAATCCCCACAACAGGGTGAGCTCCCATTGCTTGGTCCCTGCTCCTGCCAACCTAGCAGTTCGAAAGAACATCAAAGTGCTAGTAGATAAATAGGTACCGCTCCAAGCGGGAAGGTAAACAGCGTTTGCGTGCGCTGCTCTGGTTCACCAGAAGCAGCTTAGTCATGCTGGCCACATGACTTGGAAGCTGTACACCGGCTCCCTCGGCCAGTAAAGCGAGATGAGCGCGCAACCCCGAGTCGTCCGTGACTGGACCTAATGGCCAGGGGTCCCTTTACCTTTACCTTACCATACTCTCCAGCATTTCTCTGGTGAAAATAGGAACATCCTAAGGAAAAACAGGACATTCCGGAATCAAATCAGAAACCGGGACAGCTTCTGTAAATCAGGGACGCCCCTGGAAAATAGGGATACTTGCAGGGTCTGAGATTAGTACATAGCAGAGAAAATAGATAAGCAGAAGAGGATACCAAGATATGAAGGTGTGATGTTGTGGATAGTTTAGTAAAATACTTCACTTACAGATTTTGAAGAGGGATTTGAAGAAAGAGAGAGAAATCTGGGAATCTGACCACAGACGAAGGGTTCCACCGAATGCCCTGCTTTCCTCTATATGAGTCCTTATCAGAATAGGGAAACATGCACACCCGTAGGTTAGGACCCAAAGTCCCACAGGCCTTGTGTTTCTTAAATTGCCACACAGGAACCCCCTTTTGAGGGAGAGCTTCTAAAGCTTCTTCAAATTAAAAGAAGAAATAAAAACCACACTGGGCGCATGGGAGAATGTTGATGCACCTATAGCACTATTCGGATATTGGACATTGCACTGTTGTGCCAAAGGTCATGGCTCATGTGCAGAAGGTCCTTCCATTCATTCGGGCCTGTGACTATAGGCTGTCCCTGCATCTGCAGGATCCCCTTTGTGCCACATAAAAACTAGCTCCGGAGAGTAAAGACAGATGGTTTGCTAAACGGGGTTTTAGGGGACAAGGGTTGCAAACAGAAAAATCAGTGCTGACAACCCAACACCTCCCCATCCAAGGATGAGTTCTCTGCATTCGCGCAGCAGAATTTTTGATCTAACCCACTGTGCAGAAGCTCCCCACCCCCCACCCTCCATCTTAAACACCTTGCTTGCCAGAAAACACGTGGATATCCACCTGGATTCCGATTGACTATGAAGGCTTTTCAAGAAAAGTGGAAGACACCTGACATTTCCTTTTGAAATTACTTTATAGACTCCACTTTGCTCTTTAATCTTTTTGTGTGTGTCTGTTTCTTCAAATTATAGTTAGTGTACCTGGCCAAGGAGCAAACCTGAGCACGAAACAATTTAGAAAAACTGCCCCTGGCTAATCAGGGTAATTTTTCTCATCTTTGTTTTAACCTTGGGATAAAGGGCCTTGTAAATAATAGTTAGTTGTGTGGGTGGGCGAGCAAAGCAGAGTTTGCAATTCAGAACAAGCACACAGTGATCTGATAGTGACCCAAGATAATATAAGATGTCTTGGGAATTCCCTTCCTTGGGGAAATTAGCCCTGAGCCAGTTTCTGGATTTATTTGTGCTTCTGTTTCTATGCTTGTTTTAAAAAATAAATTAGCCCCAAAATAGTCTGCTAGGACCTATACAAAACACACTTTCTAAAGAACAGCATCTTGACAGAGGGTGTGTGGTCTCAGGTAAGGCAAGGGATGCATAGACAACAACCCTGTATTAACGTTCTCATAAACACTCTCCTTCATCTCCTTCGTGCATGGAGATGGGGAATTTTTTAATGCAAAACTTCCAGATTTGCATTTCCCAAACTGTTATGCAAACAGAAGTACACCTCTCCTTTGAAACTTGCACTTTTACACATTTCATGGTGCAGTTCACCAGCCAAACAAGGTGTACAAAATTGCATCTATTAGTAAAGAAACAGAAGGAAATGCATGCAAAATGGCATCAGGGCACAGTGCTTGCAAAAATATATCTGCATGGCAAAGATGTGTAAATCAATTTTTTTGTAATCCTCACAAAATTTTCATGTGGTCTTGGGGGGGGGGTTGGAATTCATAAAGGTATGCACAAATCATAGCTGCCAAGTTATCCCTTTTTTAAAGGGATTTTCCATTATGCTGAATAGGCTTCCTCGTGAGAAAAGGGAAAACTTGGCAGCTATGGCACAAATTGGGCGATCCAATTAGGGGTGGGGTGGGGGGAGATGAGAAGCTAAAATGGAAGGCTCATCCACCCCTCCTCATATATAGATTTTCCAAACATGATGGCAACATGCATAATCATTTTAAAGATACCAGCAAAGCCCCGTTGTAAGATCAATTGCATTTCCTGAACATGCCCCCCACCCCGACACACACAATATGGCTTTTGAGCTCACAGCCTTCCTGGAGATGTTCTTAGCTGGTGAATAACTTTTGCCCTTTATTTGTAAGGCAGGTGATAACCACGCAGTGCTCTTTTGCCAGTCACTAAAGTTGTGTTGCAATTTTCCAGCGGAAATAGAATTGATTGATTTATTGTTACGGTTCTTGAGCAGCACACACATAAATATGCAGTACATAAAAACAATAAAAGAAAAACAATAATAATCTAAAAATAGGCAATAAGTATAAGTTTTAACAATTGTTTAATAGAAAACTGATTAAAAGGAGCGTTACTACTTAGGGGGGTAGACTACAGCAGTTAATATCACTGGGTCCTCTTTAGCTAGTCCTGGAGATGTTCTGAAGATATTTGGACACTGCTAATTAGATTAGACCTAATTTTTATGGCTCTAGCACAGAATTTGGCTACCTTTGCTGACACATTAGAGTTAGCGTTGGAAAGAAGCCACTCTATATAGAAATTATCCGAGCGTCCAGGTAGCTCTGCCAGTATAGTGTGGATAAGCTCGCCTCGCACCTCCTCGTAGAAGCAGCATCGCAGAAGTATATGGCCAATAGATTCCATTTCTCCTGATCCACACAGGCAACATCTCTCACATAAGGAGATCCTTACCCTACGCCAAAGGATAAATGGACATAAATGGACATAAATCTGACATCAGGAATCACAAGACAGAGAAACCAGTAGGAGAACACTTCAATCTCCCAGGACATTCTATACAAGATCTCAAAGCAGCTGTTTTATTACAGAAAAATTTCAGAAACAGACTGGAAAGAGAAGTTGCTGAATTGGAACTCATTACCAAGCTTAAAACCATGGAGCCACCTGGAATGAACAAAGACATAGGATTCTTATCTCATTATACATGATCAAGCTTTCCTTAGCACCTCAGCCCTTGCTCCCCCCCCCCGCAAGACCAATTGCAGTCATTAACAGTCGTTAACAGTCATCAACAGGTTTACCACTCCTATCAGCCCATCACCCATTCCCATCACCCCCACCCTCCGAATATACATAAGGGTCTAGCTACTTCTGTTTCAGTGAATCTGATGAAACGAAAGCTCATACCAAAATAAAAACTTAGTTGGTCTTTAAGGTGCTACTGAAGGAATTTTTTTTATAAGGGGATCCGTTTGTACTTCCCTTGGAGAACTGCTGAAGGCATTATGCAGTTACGGGCCAAAGTGAATGCTCTTCTATGAGAGGGTCTTTCCAGGTGGGATAAATATCTGGCTGGGCGGGCCAAGTATCTCCTTTTCTCCTCAATTAGAAAGTGAGGTGCTTTACTCAAATCCTTCTGTCTTTCTATATCTATAATCCTCTGTTTAATAAGGGTCTTTGCTGTATTAAGATCACGTGACATAAGGCTGGATGGATTGAGGCCTATACTCAGCATCTTATTCACTATGGTCTTGCTCCAGAGGGATTGATAGTTATCTTTCACTAGCAACAGAAGTAGGCCCTGAGGGTTCATGTGAAGTTTCAGCCATAGATTACAAGCCTGCACCCACACTCTGGCCTCCACGCAGGTCAGGCCTGTTTCTAATCGTATGGCAGCGTTTGACACACACGGGGGCATTTGTAAGGCCGCTCTAAGGAATTTGGACTGTACTCTTTCGGCTGTCGCCAGATTAGGTGGTGGGATGTTAAGGTTGGCCCCAAAGAGCAGCTGAGCCATCACCTTAGCCTCATACAGTTTTAAAGCCGCAGGAATATACTGTCCCCCCTTTGTTCTAAGAAAACTTAGAATGGCTGTAGAGGATTTGTGGGCTGCTGTTACTGACTGTATTAAGTGGGCTTTCTTTAGCCCTTTATTGTGAAAGACGACGCCTAGATATTTTAGGCAGTCATACCTGCCAAGTTCTGGCCTGAGAAATAAGGGACCGGGCCGGAAATAGCAGACCGGAAGTAGCGCTGCCGCCATTTTGGAACTGGGCAAAGCAGCATCAAAAGTCGCTTCTGAGCATGCTCTGCCCAGTTCCAAAATGGTCGCCGCGCCAGAATAAACCTGGGAAAAACAAAAAAATCTGTTTTTTCAGCTGGGGGCAGCTGGAAAAACGGGGGTTTCCCGGGGAATACGGGAGACTTGGCAGCTATGTAGGCAGTGGACCTGTTCGATTTTCTGGCGGCTTATGCTCCATGTATAGTTCTTAGGGCGTTTAGCGAAAGACATTATTAATAGTGAGATGGGCTTCTGTACAGTATTAGCAGAAATAGAAAATGCAGTGTCAGAATCTGCCCTTCAAGTCTATCGCTGGAGGAAGCAGCAACTTGTGGATTCCGTCCAACTTGAATAAAATATTGTGGGGGCAAGCCCTGCCCTGCACAAGTGATCACATGACGCAGTGCACACACCCCATTTGAATGGAAACGGCCATCAACTTTGTGGGGGCCCGGCACCCTCAAATATTTTATTGTGGGGGGCCAAATCCCCCACGGCTACTATGCCATCCATGAAAAGAGTGGGCTGGTCACAGGGCCGGATTTAGGGTTGATGAGGCCCTCAGCTACTGAAGGTAATGGGGCCCTTTGTATGTCCAGTCGTCCTTTGTCAACAACAAATTGTCGCTGTTTTTTGTGTTGGATATATGCTATATGGTAATTTATGGACCTAAAGCCATTTGCACATCCAGAATGTAGGCACCCTATATATAGAAATGAGCAAACCAGGGATATTTTAGGGAGCAGGCTAGCATCATAGGAGCCTACGCAACACAAAACACTGTTGCTGTATGTAGGTTTTATTTTATTTGTTTTTTATCTTATATTTTGGAAATATACATCCAGGTTGTTGTGTTCCTTTAATTTTTTTCGGGGGGGGGGCAAGAGAGTGGGGCCCTAAGTTATAGCTTGTTTAGTTTATATGTAAATCCGGCGAAACCCAAATGGCACCAGCCAATCAGCCAAGTGGGGAAAATTCCTGCTGTGCCCCTGTCCCAATGACAGATGACACACGATGACATAGCAAGGTCATGCGTGCAAGCCCTAAATATAGGGAGAGGTGGGCGGGTGTTCCGATGCACTGAGCCCAAAAGAGGAAGCTCAGGGACACGTGCATGGGCTTAAGCAGAGGTCCCCAGACAGAATTTAGCTGGCATGCAATTGGTCTGATTTCACCCAGCATCGAGGGACCTCCAATAGGGTGTTGTGGCCATCCAAACGTTCCCACCCACAACACAGGGTTTGGTTGCCACGTCGCACCGCATCACGTGCCCTCTTGTTAGGGAGGACCCGATCTACGAAACTCACTGGGCCCCGGGACACTCTCCTGGGTTGATTTATCACATACGGCAAGTGCAAGACCAAAACGGTAGAAACTTGTAAACTTGTTTCTTGCAAACCGCTTAGAGGTTTTGCTGCAATCAAGCAGTATAGCAACTTTGCTAAATAAAGAAATAAATGAAACACAGACCACTTTGAGCTTCCTGGAGGAAGGGCAAAATACAGCTTTGATTTAAAATCACCATGATGTAACTGCTTTTTAAATCCATTTCATTTTTCACTGGTTATATTGGCTCTCGTTTGCCATTTTGTGGTCCTTGTGCAAAGTAGTGCAAAATAATCTTAAAACCCCAATATCACAAGCAGAGTAATTATGAGTATACTGTTTTCTTGTTTTTTGGGTATACCTTTTTATTAAAAAAAAACACCAAAACCCTACTTTCCTGGTGCATACTTTTCTTGCATTCAACATTTTTCAGCTCATTGGCTTAAGAATCTGTAAGAATTAATAACCTTTGAAAATTTGCTCTGGCTGGCAGCTTTAATGGACCTGTCTTGCTGATCCCCAGTTTCCACCCCCTCAAATATAAAACAAACCCAAACTATAAATCAGAATCACTGAGATGAAGTCCAGTCACACATCATAGGACAACAGTTTTATGGGCAGAACGTGGTCCAGATAATTTCTAGAACAAATTATTGCAGTTTATTTTATGTTGTCCCATGTACAAACTTTGAATTACAAGAAACATTGCAAACATGGTGTGCTACTGGCTTTAATCTGTTTAACTTTGGCTGGAATCTTTTCCCCAACCTCTCTCTCTCTCTCGATGTTCCTGGTATAAACTGGACACTGAAATCCATTTGATTACAGAAATCTCTGTTGCACACTTTGTGCGGCTATATCATTTAACAATGTGATCGTTAATTGAGTTGTCTTATTATTGGGATCCTATTTCTGCCCGGCAAGCCTGGAAGTCAATATTTAACAGCTTCAGGTCAGATTTAGGAATAGGATTTCAGTTTTTAAAATCTAGCAAAAGATTAAACCCTTTTTAGAGAATGAAATGTGAACTAATATACACAACCGTTATCAATATTCTGTTTTTATGACGATGTGAGAGGGAAGGAGAAAAGGAAGAAAGGGAGACAGAGAAAGTTTTTACTCGGACCACAGTAGCAAAACTTTTGAAATCGCATTTGCTCATTAAAAGATCTGAAAATCACTCCGCAGAATCTGTTACTCTCATCAGCTTTATACTAAAGTGCTCTTGCGTATAGCCTGTTGCACATGAAAGATGGCTGTTTGATTCCCAGCACAGTTGGGTTCCAGTGTTTCAGACAGCGGGGCTGCATGGATTTAAGAGCACTTTCTACTTGAGGAAGTGAAAGCCCCGAGGAAAGAGAGGTTGGGGAAGCATGCTGATGATGCCATGCATTGATGGACAATTTGATTGAGAACCTTCGACTGCCCAGCCCAGCTCCAGAGGTCAGTCTTGTCTACTCTACACCGAATCAAACAAAGCAAGGAGTCACAGTTCATTTCTCCAGTCAGAAAGAATCGGGTTTCTTTGCTGGATGGCAATGGGAGTTCAGCAACTATAACTGCTGTGCGGCAAATCTATAAGTGAAAAATGTTCAAAAATACTGAATTGCAGAGAGAGAGAGAGAGAGAGAGAGAGAGAGAGATGAATAAGAAAGTGAGTTCTGGATTATTTTTATCTGCACACCCATTATTTCTCGCTACACACGCTATCCTAATATTGAAATGTGTTTTCTGTCAATAAGTCAGAAATATATCCACATCATTTATTTATTTATTTTAAAATATATTTATTAAAGATTTTCAAACATGCAAAAATACAAAACATACAAAACACAAAAATACAAAAAATACAAAATACAAAAAAACACAAAAATACAAAAACAAAAATTCTTACTTGTAACCCTTATTTCTAATCTATTGACTTCCTCTTCCACCTCCTGCTGCGCTTCTTTACATTTCATATTTACTAAGTTCTGAATCTTATGTAAGCTCTAAATTTACCTCAATATTACCATTTTACTATATCTATTGTATCTTATCCTTTAAACACTCAATCTATATCTTACTTCTTAATTAAAATATTCTTATCTTCTAACAATACTTATTTTCAAACCCTTATATTATCTACAACCTCCTTGTATCTCCCTCACTACCATTGAAATATATCCACATCATTTAACTGAGTAAATTGCATATTACTCTGTATGGGAAGAGCATTCCTAGGCAGGTATGTTGCTGTAAGCAGGCATTATCACCTTTTCAGGGAAGTCTGTGAATGATCACAAGAGTGGGTGGAAGGGGCAATGTCCTCATTCAGAACGACACAGACTCCTGCAACTGATAAATATAAATATAAAGTTTAAGCCTTAGAAGTACATCAGGGACTTGAAATACACATTTCTATGGTCTTGGGTGCATCATGAAAAGGGTTGGGCACTATGGAATCACAGCAGGGGCTTGCTGGTGTGGTAAGATGAAAAACCGTTTAAAAAAAAAGACAAATCTTGGGTGGGGACACAAAAAAACTTTTGACAGAACAACATCACAGTGGGATAACTCTGTGAAACATTGTTATATTCCTTTAAGAAACAAAAGTGAACAAACTTGGAGGCTCTAAGGGGCTACTAAAAAGCTTTTTTGTATCATAGCATCACCCCAGAATACTGTGGTATCTTGGTAGCAGTGAGTAAAACATCTCTCTCTCTCTCTCTCTCTCTCTCTCTCTCTCTCTCTCTCTCTCTCTCTCTGTGTGTGTGTGTGTATATATATATAACATATATATATATATACTGTGTGTGTGTGTGTGTGTGTGTGTGTGTGTGTGTGTGTGTGTGTGTGTATGGCCTTGGGGCTCAAAAAAATCATGGTATCACAAAGCTAACCACTTTGTTACTGTGTGCATGTGATGGGCTTCATTTGAACCCAAATTTCTCATGCCTTGTAACCTGTTTTCAGTGCCAGGAAGAAGTGAAGCAATAATAAAGAGAACAGTGCCTCTGAGAATACTTAGAGTGCATTTCCCTTTTCAGTCAGTCACCCCAGCTCCCTGCACGTGGAATTAAGATGTAGGGCTTCTAGAGCAAATAATGTTCTATCTAGACAAGTTGAGCCAATATTTGTGTGTGTGTGTGTGTGTGTGTGTGTGTGTGTGTGTGTGTGTGTGTAGACTTGCATTTTCAACAAAAGAAAGCATTTTGCCCTCCCCACTGCCTTTGTCATGTGACAATTTAACATTAATTGCTAATTCTTCAAGAAGGCTCACTTGGAGCAATTATGGGTTGCAGCCCCTAAAAGATAATACAGTCATACCTCGGTTTAAGTACTTTCAGTTTAAGTACTCCGCGGACCCGCCTGGAACGGATTAATCCACTTTCCATTACTTTCAGTGGGAAAGTTCGCTTCAGGCTAAGTACGCTTCAGGTTAAGAACAGACTTCCAGAACCAATTACACTCATACTTCGGGTTAAGTACGCTTCAGGTTGAATAGGCTACTCCGCGGACCATCTGGAACAGATTAATCCACTTTCCATTACTTTCAATGGGAAAGTTCGCTTCAGGTTAAGTACGCTTCAGGTTAAGTACAGACTGCCGGAACCAATTGTGTACTTAAACCGAGGTAGCACTGTATCACCTTTAGAGAACCAACAGAGCCTAATAAGACAATGCGTGCCCAACATTTCCACAATTGTGACCTATTATCGTGCACATTTTGACACTGAAATTTGCATTCCCGTTTAGAATACTGTTTACCACAGCATCAAACCTATTTGAGCCTTGTGGTTGCATATCACACCAAGGTGCAATCCCAATGTAAGGAGGAGGGAAAGGAGACGAGAAGGCAATGTTAACCTCAAAGTTAACTGAAGAATTAATATGGCATCTGCTTTCTGCTTTTTATTCCACAAACCTCCCAGTGACACCATTCGGTGATTTTACATAGCACCACTTGTGGTTTAGGATTTCAACTGCATCCTTCTCAGACTATATGGAGAGAGTTGTTTCTCCAAAGGACTGGTATCAAAGATTCAAAATGATGATATTATATCTCTGTCTTGCAATGCAACATCCCTAATGAAATACAGCCAAGATACATTAAGTAGGAACAAGAGATAAGAGAGGAATTTTGGCTATAACTCTTTCTGGAGGATTATATTTAGGAACGCTTGGAGAAGAAACTTATATTTATGGCTCAACAAAGAAATAAGATCTCTTCCAAATTGCTGAAGGTACGAAAACCTTGTATTAAATCCATTAAAGTTTACATATGGAAGGCATATGACCACCTCACGATCGGTCAGCAACAAGGTGTGCAAAGAATCCGGTCTCTCCCCCCCCCCATACTCCTTATGCTTGAAATAGGAAACCAACTGAGCAAGCTGCAGCTTCGAAACACGCACGCACGACGGCTGCTTGTGCAAAACTCCCATTAAGTTAATCCACACGATCATTTGCACATGGAATCTTGACAGCATCCAAATATGTCGCCTTTGCCCCTCTGCAGATGCTTAACTGTGGCTTTTTGTAAGCGCCAGATTGAACAGGGAGATGTGAGGGGGTTTAATTAGCTGAGAAATGTAAGCATTGGCATGTTTGGACAGTTTTTACTGCTCATGGGTATCGGTTATTGCACCGGCCAGGAAGCGTTTAGTATGTGAGTCACAGCCATGCCAGTGTGGCACCGTGACCTGTAGCAATGTACTGGCATCGTATAAAAAGCCAGGATATCGTGCCAGCAAGGAGGGGTGCTTCAGTACTGCTGTGCCATCAGTGCTCATGACGGAGAGAAACAGGGCTTGCCCAAAGTTGTTGAATTGGAGAAGAACATGGCCAAAGAGGGTACTAAAATTATTCACACTGTGGAGGCGACTGCATTGCAACTCCATGTGCAGGGCCGGATTTAGGTTTGATGAGGCCCTCAGCTACTGGAGGTAATGGGGCCCTTTATATGTCCAGCTGTCCTTTGTCAACAACAAATTGTCGCTGTTTTTTTTTTTTTTTTTTTTGTCGAATAGATGCTATATGGTCATTTATGGACCTCATAGGTATCTCAGGCCATTTGCACATCACAAAATATGTATTTTATCAAAGGAATTGTTGAACTGAAATACAATTAAGCAGAAGTATATTAATAGTGAAATAATTACTAAGCTCTAACTTAAAATTATTTTTTATTCATAACAAACACATTGCAAATTGCACATTGCAGAACACATTGGCATTTGGCAATAACAAAAGTTCCTTTAGAAACACAATTTTCAATTTGGGGGGGGATGCCCCAAGAGAGAGGAGCCCCAAGCTATCACTTGTTTAGATTATGCAAGCTTTTTTTAAAAAAATATTCAGTTGGGAGCCATCCAGAGTGGCTGGGGAAACCTAGCCAGATGGGCGGGGTATAAGTAAATAAATCTATTATTATTATTATTATTATTATTATTATTATTATTATTATTATTATACGTAAATCCACCACTGTCCGTGTGTAGCAATCAGCAGGTACATCTTTGCCACTACATTAATGCAGGCTACTCTGAACGATTATAGCTATGCAAGCTATAGAATCTGTGTGCCCAGTGGGGAAACCCACTGATTCACAATATACTGTGATTCCTTTTGAAGTGAAATATTTATGGATCCATATTTCAAATTTCCCCCAAGTTAAGTCACAGGAATGTATTTCACTTCTAGACATCTACTATTTTAAAGATGGAAATGGCGGCTTCTAACCAATAATCAGATAATACAGAATTGGCACATCTCTTTTTACCTAGGGATCTACCTGGTACTCTAGCCACAGCAGGTAGCAGAATCACGTCGTCAAGCTCGTTTTCAAAAATCTGAGAAGAGAATGTGAAAATGGGGAGATTTTGACAAATGAATATCATGCACTGCTAAAGAAAATCCGTACTTGTTCTTTATCACAAGAAAGCTATATTTATGATTTGGAAATCAATGATCAGAATGTAAGGGTTTCCTTGAAATGTGGGCAAGAATTCCTTCCTCTTCTTCCATTTCGTGATGGGGATGGTGATAACTTAGAAAGGCAGATCTATCTCATTCACACTTCATATGAACTACAGTCGTACCTCGGTTTACGACCCGCTCGGGTTGCGACACCGCTCGAGTTGCGACCTTTTCGGGTTACGAACCGCGATCCGGAACGGATCATGTTCGTAACCCGAGGTACTACTGTATATATATATGCAAAATGAACCCATCCTTAGAAAGTCACATTTCTCCGAATTTTGCACTGCAGTTCTCTGGCCAAGCAAGGTGTGTAAAAATGTTTAAGCTAGGAAAAGTGTGCATTAAAATGCATATATTAGTAAAAAAAAAAAAGCATTAACGTGCCTTGTATTACAGAGAAATGCTTTGCAAAAATGTGTATGTTAGGCAACATTGCACACAAGAGTGCATACTGATGCATTTACATGAGGACCTCCTGCTTTTCATTTTTTTTATAAATGCCAATTGACGTGGTAATGTGGAGAACTAAATTTAAGATTGGAAAAATGAGAGGCTGGGAAACAGAAAGCAGATTCACCCATCTTCAACTACTTACAGCACCTCCTTTGTGGATGAAGCCTCCACAGATACATTTCCTGTACTGATAGAATAAAATAATCCCTTTGGGGGCATTGAATAGTGCATAATGCACATGTGTGAGGGAGTGGCATTGCTGCTGCAGCCTCTGCCCTGAACGTACGTGCATCCACTAATTTTTATTATTTAAGTATTAAGTATTTTTCCAATCTTTGTTGGGCTGAACACTCTTTTGTTTCACTCAGGGACCCTACAAAGGCAAGCACATGCGCACACCATTAGATAAAGGTGCCATTTTGGCTTTTATCTGGATTCATTTTATTTGCACAGACTTTCTGAGGGAGTGGGTACTGTTGATCGTTTGGTTGGTTTGGTTTGCTAGTAGGGATGTTACAAGGAGGACAGGCGAAAAGAGTGGTAATAGTACCACTGTATTCTGCTCTGGTCAGACCTCACCTGGAGTACTGTGTCCAGTTCTGGGCACCACAGTTCAAGAAGGATACTGACAAGCTGGAACGTGTCCAGAAGAGGGCAACCAAAATGGTCAAAGGCCTGGAAACGATGCCTTATGAGGAATGGCTTAGGGAGCTGGGTATGTTTAGCCTGGAGAATAGAAGGTTAAGGGGTGATATGATAGCCATGTTCAAATATATCAAAGGATGTCATATGGAGGAGGGAGAAAGATTGTTTTCTGCTGCTCCAGAGAAGCGGACACAGAGCAATGGATTCAAACTTCAAGAAAGAAGATCCCACCTAAACTTCCTGACAGTAAGAGCTGTTCGGCAGTGGAATTTGCTACCAAGGAGTGTGGTAGAGTCTCCTTCTTTGGAGGTCTTTAAGCAGAGACTTGACAGGCATATGTCAAGAATGCTGTGATGGTGTTTCCTGCTTGGCAGGGGGTTGGACTGGATGGCCCTTGTGGTCTCTTCCAACTCTATGATTCTATGATTCTATGGGACTGGGTCTCAATACAATGGACTGCTGTGTCCAAATGAAAGTTTCATAGACAGCTTTGCCGTTTGGACAAAAAGAGAAAAAATGCTGTTTATTTAGCTGTCCAAAATCAGTTTTTTAAAAAATTGTAATCTGCTGTGTCAGAAGGTTAAGTTAGTTCTTTGCTTTGCTCCAGAGCCTTGGCACCATTTGACTGAGTTATGCAAAGCCATGGGGGGGGGAGGCTGGGGAGTGATTTCCTTATTTCTCAAGGCACGCCGGACAGTACTCTTTTCTTCTTTGGCGTGTGCTTTCCTATATGCTGTTCCCTTCCCCATCCTTTTCCTAGAGGCTGTGAGTCCAAGGGCCAATATTGACCTACATTACAGGGGGACTCTAGCTGCAGGATGAAAGAGCAAAAAATAAAGACAGTGGCAAGAACAGAAAATCCTCCTCACTAGCAGCCATTAACCGTGGAGCAAAGGCTCACATCCACCCAACTTGTGGTGGCCTCTTTCCTTCTCTGCTGGAAGTGGCTCCCTGCTTGTGGTAAATAGGTCACAATTTTTTTTCTTACACCACAAACATCCTCCGTATGGGCTGAGTGGGTTGTGTACATAACTGCAGCTTCTGCTAAAGGCGAGGAAGTCAGGCAACCCAGGCAGAAGCAGAGGGTCGCTGTGGGGAATCAGCAAGCCCTGGAGGAAAAAGTTGTTGTATAAATGTACAAATAAGAATGCATGTGGACAACCTGTATTCTATATTATAGGGTTGTTTGGTTTGTGGGTGGTTAACCTGATGAGGTCAAGATAAGGGTGGGTTGTCTAGACCAGTGTTTCCCAACCTTGTACCTCCAGATGTTTTGGGACTACAACTCCCATCATCCCTAGCTAGCAAGACCAGTGGTCAGGGATGATGGGAATTGTAGTCCGAAAACAGCTGGAGGCACAAGGTTGGGAAACACTGGTCTAGACGTTGCTCCACTCCAGCTGCCAGTGGTCAGGGACAGCAGAGGCGTAGCTTGGGGGGCAGGGTTAGGGTTAGGGCCGTGCCCCTGGGTTGCACATTTCTGAGGGGGCGCAATCAGGTGCCCCCGTGACAGGCACAGAGCCCTGGCAGCTGAGGTGTCGTGGCAGACGGATTGGTCTAGTGGGCAGGTGGATGGAGGCAGTGGGCAAGGAGCCTGTTGGAGGTGGGATCTGCTCACCCTCTGTGTGGGCTCAGGGGCGTCTTAAGGTTATCTGGCGCCATGGTGCAGGGATCCCTCAGGCGCCCCATACCCCCACGTTACCCTCCGGGCGGGCAGCACCTCTCCCTCGGGCCCCTCTGCAGCCCACCTTGCCCCCCCCCCACACCGCCATGGCGCACCTTCTGCTTCTTGCCCGCCGTGGGCAGGACCGGCAACGGCGATGCCGGACTGACTCATGCTCCACCAGGCAGGGCCAGGCGCGGTGGGCAGCCGGAGGGGCGGCCCGAAAGGCGGGGATGCCGCCAGCTGTGCGGCGCTGCTGTCCAGGGAGCCCTGGCTGTTGCGCTGACGGGAGGCTTGTGGCCGGCTTCCCCGCAACGGCGCCTGCAGCCCGAGAAGAGTTGGGCAAGGGCAGCGCTGCCGGTGGGGCTTGAGGCGGCTCCTTGGGCAGGGAGGAGGCTCTGGGTGCGGCGCGGCATGGCGGAGGCACCCTCCAGCACCCTCCAGAACTTGCCGCCGTGGCACCTTGCGCCAGTAGCCTCTATAATAATAATAATAATAATAATAATAATAATAATAATAATAATAATTTATTATTCATACCCCGCCCATCTGGCTGGGTTTCCCCAGCCACTCTGGGCGACTTACAACAGAAAAATGAAATAAAACAATTAAACATTAAAAGCCTCCCTAAACAGGGCTGCCTTTAGATGTCTTCTGGTAGCTGTTTTTCTCTTTGACATCTGATGGGAGGGCGTTCCACAGGGCAGGCGCCACCACCGAGAAGGCCCTCTGCCTGGTTCCCTGCAACTTGGCTTCTCACAACGAGGGAACCGTCAGAAGGCCCTCGGTACTGGACCTCAGTGTCCGGGCAGAACGATGGGGGTGGAGATGCTCCTTCAGGTATACTGGACTGAAGCCATTTAGGGCTTTAAAGGTCAGCATCAACACTTTGAATTGTGCTCGGAAACGTACTGGGAGCCAATGTAGATCTTTCAAGACCGGTGTTATGTGGTCTTGGCGGCCGCTGCCAGTCACCAGTCTAGCTGCCGCATTCTGGATTAGTTGTAGCTTCCGGGTCACCTTCAAAGGTAGCCCCATGTAGCCCCATCTATGGCTAAGACACCCCTGTGTGGGTTCCACACACACCCCCTGTTATAAAGGGGATAAGGAATTATCCAGGGATGTTTGTGGCGCTGTTGTCTAAACCACTGAGCGTCTTGGGCTTGCTGATCGGAAGGGAGTGAATCTCTCCCACTTCCTCATTTGTCATCTTCATCATCTCCTTTACAGGTGCTGCTAAGTGCCCTCTGTCTTTGAGCTCTTTGCTCTCCTACTCTTTGCTCTCCAGTTTCTGGAAGATGGGGAGTCTGGAATACTTTCTAGCAACGTGTCAGCCAGCTACTGCTCCAGCTCTGCCTGCACCCCCTCTCCCATGATTCCCCAACTTCCCCCCTCATCTGCCTCTGAGCTGTGACCTCCCGCAAACTCCAGTTGTAAATCTATACTGGGGAGGCCGTAAATCTATACTGGGGTGGTCAGGCTGGGGAGGCCGTCTCACCCATTCCTCCTCATTCTCTGCCCAGCCCCTGACATCCATGTGTGTGGGAGCTCTGGATGGGCTTCTGAAGCTTCCCAGACAGGGCCGGTGCTAGGGTTTTTTGCGCCCTAGGCGACATCACCTTCTGCCCCCCCTCCATTTCCCAGGGTTGTTGACTTTTTAAAGAAAAAATAAAAGGAAAAAATAAATAGAAATAGAAAAAATAGAAAATAGAAAAAATAAAAATTAGAAAAAATAAAAAAGTAGAAAAAATAAAAAATAAAAAGAGAGTTCCTTGGTTGTTGGTGAGGGGAAGGGGTAAAAATCAGTCTCTTTACCTGGCCATCAGGGGCGTGGAAGGGGCGCAAAACTCAGTGGTTTCAGGCAGCTCTCCGAGGCCGCCTGTCAATCAGCCGCCAACTCGCTCGCGGCGCAAAAGGGGCCAGCAGCGCTCCCGCCGCTGTCCATTGCCCTGGCGGCGCAGAAGGGCCCGCGGGCCTCCCGCCGCCGCTCAGCCTTGGGCCATGCAGCCCATGACGCTCCGGTCGCGCAGAAGGGGCGGCGGGCGGCGGACAGGCTGGCAGCGCCCCCTCCATGACAGCGCCCTAGGCGGTTGCCTAGCTCACTTATATGTACGTGCCGGCCCTGTTCCCAGAATGGGTGTTTCCAAGAGTACCTCTTATTTATGCTATATTGGTTTATGGTAGGAAACATGAGAGTACTGATGGCAAACACAAATGACGAAACATGCAGCTCCTTGCAGATCACCATTTACAGCTAGATACAGACCCTCAAAGGGACCCTATTTTCCAGGGACAGCCCTGGGTGTTCAGAAGCCGTCCCAGTTTCTCATTTCATCCCAGAATGTCCTGCTTTTTCTTAGGATGTCTCTATTATGCGACCCCCAAGCCAAGTAACTATACAACCTTTAGAAGCCATCTGTAGGTAGCTCTGCATAGGGAAGGTGTGTGTGTGTGTGTGTGTGTGTGTGTGTGTGTGTGTGTGTGTGTGTGTAATGATTTATTATGTTTTTATATATGTTGGAAGCTGCCCAAAGTAGCTGGGGCAACCCAGTCAGATGGGCAGGGTATAAATAATAAAATGATGATGATGATGATGATGATATAGGACACCCCTATTTTTCATTGGAGAAATGTTGGAGGGCATGTTATAAGACAGCTAGATGTTTTTGGCCTACAACTCCCATGCATAGCTGCCAAGTTTTCCCTTTTCTCACGAGGAAGCCTATTCAGCATAAGGGAAAATCCCTTTAAAAAAGGGATAACTTGGCAGCTATGCTCCCATGATCCCTAGCTAGCAGGACCAGTGGTCAGGGATGATGAGAATTGTAGTTTCAAAACACCTGGAGGGACGAGTTTGAGGAAGCCTGTGATAGCTAGATGTGTAGGCTGCAACAATAACAGAAAAAGGGGGAAAGAAATAGCCTCTGCCCCATGTAACTACCAAAGACTACCAAAGACTACTGGCCCAATGCGGGCCAACTGATACATAGCTAATCAAACCAAAAATATGTTGTCTTGGTATGTAAATCTATACTCAAGGTCAAATATGAGAAGGGACAGAGTAAGAAGTTAGGAGATCCACATTTCTAGTTGTGTTCATATTCTTCTGAACACCATGACTTTAATATGGATATTTTTTCCTATGCCAAAATTTGTGCTAAAGGTCAGAGAAGGCTATGGGACTGTATTTAATATCTACTTCTTGTCTACTGAGAAAACACATTCTCTCAAAGCTTATTAAAACCTGGAATCTGCCATGTTTGTCCTGGGTTGTGGTCTTTCCTGGGAAATTTTTACTTACCTTGCCTATTAAAAAATATGACCTAAACAGAATAAATGTATTGAAAATAACACATTTTCAGAGTCATCTAGAGAATCAAATACATTTATATTTGATATCTGCTCATTCTTGCTCCAGAAGCTGTTTAAACCTGATGGCATACTTGCACTTCCCCAAGGGCTAGTGACGAACGGCTCATATTTTCTACTAAAATGGAACTTGCCCTTTTTGGTCAGATTCCACGACACATTAAATTATATTCTACATTTGTATTGTTTGCATAGCCCCCTTTCATCTACCAGCATTGATCTGTATTACCAGTTGGCCTCTAATTGATCTCAGTAACAGGCCCTCCAAAATTTCACAGGTGAAAATGGGGACTCTTGCATATATACTTTGACTGACCTTCCTATCTGTGTGACTCCCCATTGCTGAAAGTTCTTCCTCCTCTTCCACACATTAGAATCCATTTATTAGGCAATCGTTGGTCCTGCTGTGGGCGCCTTCGAAGCAAGTAAGTTTTAACATGGAGCAGTATAGATTTGGAGCAGTGGTTTGCAGAGAGACGTAGTTCAGAAGACAAAATCTGGGCAGAGTTGAGTGGGGGACACCTAGGAGGGGGAGAAATGGGAGAGAGAGAGTTGACAGACTCCCTTTTGCTGGAAAGTGTCCAAGGAAATTAGATAAGGTGGCTGCACAGAAGGCACAGTGGTTGCAAGAGGAGGAAGTGATGAGGGGGGTCTTGCGGGGAAGTAAGTGGAAACCTTAATTGGGAGCACCTTTACCCCAAGAATGGACTCTTTGTTCTTTCGCTGTGATCATTAAAATCTCTTTAAATGGTTTGTTTGTTTGTGAAGACAGCACCCTGCGTCTGCTAGAACTTATCACGGGAGACAGTTGCCTCAGAAGAGCAAGGAGCATTATCAGGGATGACTCACACCCTGTCCAGCACCTTCTTAATCTCCTGCCCTCGGGCTCGAGATATAGAAGCATGATAAGCCACACCAACAGGTTAAAGAACAGTTTCTACCCATGGGTCGTGAGGCTGCTGAATGGAAGATAGCAACATTACAGCTGACGTTCGGGGTTGGTGGTTGTACGACAGCACACAGAGTGTAACAAGGACGAAGAGGTTGTGGGTGGGTGGGTGGGTGGGTGGGTGTGCACGCGCAGAAACTAGCTCTCCTGCTCTCAGAGTCCGACCCACCCTGCCCACTCTACTGCATGAAAACTCTCTCTCTCCCACACTGGACAAGGCCCCGCAAACTCCCTCTCTCGCTCTCTGACCCACCCGACACCCTCCTGCCCACACAAAACCCAACACTCCACTATAGCAGGCCTGTGTACTGAAATTGCAAAGCCCTTCTCTCACTCTCCATGACCCACCCTCTGCCCACATCCCACAATAGCTCTTGCTCTCGAACTCCCACTCAGGGTCTCACTCTCGTCCTCCCACAGGACCCACCCTCTGCCCACGCAGTTTTGAAGAGGAAGAAAAGGATGAGCTCAAACATGGGAGGGGAAGGCACCCCATTTGAAGTCCAAACAGGACAGCAGACACTTTTCTCAAAAAAAGATGTCCCCCTTTTTCTAGGGATGGGTGGCAACCCTAGACAACCGTGTTAGCTCTGGCAGAAACCATGTTTTCCTCCCTTGAGTGTTGTTGAGATAGGCAAAACATCTAGATGGAGGCAGGAAGTTTTGCAATATATGTGTTGTGGGGGGAACCTTCTTGCTCTAGGGGTGCATGATTATTGATTAAAAGAATATACTCCCTTTCTGATGAAAACGCTGAGCTGTTTATTTTTTCTTTATTCAGAACACATGGACTCCTAGGAAACTCAATGAATGCTTCACAAGAGATTAACTTGCAAATTTAAATGACAGAATTGTAAACAATAGCAATTATTTACATTATTAGGAAAGTTAATAAGTTGGACATGTTTATGTGTTTGCAGCACGAAGTGCAGAGTGGATATATTGTGAATGGCACTCGGCCTCCTTTCTAGATGAACATCTAAACATGCAGTGACCCAGACCAGAATATGCCACTACTTCAAAAGTCGCCTGGTTCCTCTGTCAACAGGAGTGAATTTCATCACGTACCACTTCTCTCTTCACCACAATACTGAGTGTTCAAAGCAGCTGAAGTTTCCCACAAAACACAGCCATGAAAAGAATTGGCCATTTTAGGAAATATGAAATATTTTGCACAGTTCCTCATTTTCTTATGGATTCGCTTTTGTAGTGTGCATGCAGTCCAAGTGAAAAGGGGGATAGACTTAGCCTCCTCTATTTCATGCTAGCAGAAACATGGGTAGATTAATGCTGTTTCTAACCAACTGTCAACCACATAGAGTGAAGATTGGAGACTATCTTAGGCCATTATTCACCGCCACTTTGCTTTCCTTGTCCAGTGTACAGTGGTACCTCGGTTTTCGAACAGCTTAGGTCGTGAACAACTTGGAACCCAAACGCTGCAAAACCGGAAGTAGGTGTTCCAGCTTTTGAATGTTTATTCGGAAGCCGAACGTGCTCCATTTTGAGTCCCCCTATGTTTTCTGTTGCGCTGCTAATTTGCGTCCCCCCCATTGTAATTCAAGCCTTCTGTTTCCGATTGCAGTGTTCTAAGGTGATATTTGGAGCTTATCTTCGGTGCTTTTGTTTTTGCTATTTATTTTGTATAATAATAATAAAGTTATTTTGTTTTTGTGACTGTGTGGATCCCAGTTCAGCTACTGATTGATTGATTGCAGAAATGGATAAAAGCCCCCCATCCAAACAATGACTATCATCAGTGCAGGTAAGGAATTTTTTTTTAAATTTTTATCATCTACAATACTGTTTTAATTATTTTATAGTACAGTACATTGATTATTGCTTTCATTTTTATGGATCAGTGGTCTCATTAGATAGTAAAATGCATGTTAACTTGCTGTTTTAGGGGTTGTTTTTAAAAGTCTGGAACGGATTAATCCATTTTGCATTACTCTCTATGAGAAAGTGCACCTTGGTTTTGGAACACTTTGATTTTGGAACAGACTTCTGGAACGGATTAAGTTTGAGAACCAAGGTACCACTGTATAACCTAAAGATTTGTAAAGCTTTTTGCAGATATGATCTGCTTGAACCTGTGGAGCAGCCTAAAACACTGAATCAGATGTCATCCTGCCAAATCCCAAGATAATTTTTTTAAAAAAACTCAGCGCTTCAGTGGATAACACGGTAAGAAAACTGGGCTCGGAATTGTTCCGCGGGTGCCATGAATATTTGCATTCTCAACTGCAACAGCAGATTAGTGGCACAGGGATAGGATGTCTGATAATACAGTTCTTTGAAACATGGTTGTCGGATTCCCTACCCAATCTTGTCACATAGGAGATGCAGACAGATGGTCCCAAGTTTCTCCTCACTTCTCACGCTTTCCGTACAACAAACCTGCTTTTACCAAAAAAAAAAAAGCCTTGCTCAATGAAGCTCTGAGCTTGGAAGGGAAACTTAATTGGATTTCTTTATGACTTGCAACAATCCCATGGAAAATTATGTAAGAATAGCATCATTCAATCTTGGCATTCACTTGAACCGTGTTTGGGGGTTTTTTTTATTTAAAAAAGAGCTTTAAAAAGAGAGAGAATTCTCTATCTTTCAAAAAGGAACGAAAACAGCAGAATCCAACCACGCAACTGAGCGTCATTTGTAGCTGCACAGAAACCCTACATGTGTCATTGTCCCAACTCAGTGTAACATAAATGCGCAAATTATAAGCCATTCACTGTGAATTCCAAAGCCTTTCAAGGCTTCCGGGCCTGACATTGTGAGGAAATAATGCTGCCTTTCATGCTATCCCCATGTTCTGCAGCAAAGTGTAAGCTTTGTGAATTAAAGGGGAAAATATTGCTCCGTCTCATTATCAGATCTACCTTTCTGAATAATGACGCGCCTGAGCGTTGCAGCGCTGACATTCTTGTGTACAAGTTTGTACTTTCGTTATTCCATATAGTTTCACAATGAAAAAGAACGGAGGCAATCAAAGACTTTTGATGAGTGCATGTGTTTCACCCTTAGGGTGACCAGATATATAAAATCAGGACAGGGCTGCTGTTCTTTAACCATTGGGGAGAAGAGAAATTTCAGCAGGGACAGTTTTTCTCAACTCTGGATGACAAGCTGCACTCGTCAGTATTTCCTCCTTCGTTCGTTCGTTAAATAAAATGGTCAGTTTCATTATACATACACTGCAGTATATACTGCAGTAGAATTGCTGCATGTGGGACGAATCCAAATAAGTTATTATGATTGCATAATAACTTCAGCTGACATGACAGAAATTTGCCTCCCCTCTTTACACACCTTTCCCCCCTCTCCAAATCTGTTCTTCTGACTGAAGGTGTTGGGATGCAACTCAGCTTGTTATGACGACTGCTGGGTTTGCATGGGGAGAGAGGAACCTCCAAAATGTCCTTTAGCCTGTGCTTGACTTCTCATCAGGTGCTAGACCAGAGGTCTAGCTTTTTCAACTTTTTCAGCAGGGGGCCGGTCCACTGTCCCTCAGACCTTGTGGGGGGCCGGACTATATTTTGAAAAAAAAATGATGCAAGAGCACCACGAGCCCCGGTGGCTGCTTACCTGTGTCTTGCGGGCGGCAGGGGCTGGCGGCGGTGGCAGAGGGACGATGAGTGGCGGGCGAAAGGGCTCTGGAGAGGGGCTGCTTTAAATGGTGGCCGCTCGAGCGCTGCTTCTGCTGGCACCAACAAAGCCCAGTCCCCTTCCTCCTCTAGGCAGGGCGGGGAGAAGCCAGGAGGAGGGAGGGAGGAGGCGCCGCCACCGTCGTGTGAGGGAGAGGGAAAGAACGCGTGAGCTGGCGATCCACACAGCGATTCCTGGAGTGTCCGCGGGCCAGGTCCAGAAGGCAATTGGGCCTGATCTGGCCCACCAACCTCAGTTTACCTACCCATGTGCTAGACCAAGACTCTCAGGGTTGCTGAGCAGATTTCACTTCCTACTTCTTCATCTTTGCCTTGGGAGGGGAGACACTTTTGTGCGCCTCTCCTGCTGAGATCAAAGTCCAAGCATGGCTCTATCTCCAGCTTTGTTAGAAAGAACTAGGATCTTCCTATTTCATTTCATAAACGTAGCTCTTGCTGCATTCATGACTATTGTAGTGTGAGAGCCAACTGGGGGAAGAATGAGCCCTCAAAAGGGCATGTGGTTGTATTGGAGATCAATTGTGATTGCTTTCGCCAAGGCCTTGACTCTCTCATGGGACTTGGCTGTACCTTGCCAAGTGGTAGACCTATTTTATTGTCTCTCTTTTTTCAAGGACAGCTACAGAACACTAATGTCCCTAGAAGAAATGTTTGACTCACCAGTTTTTCTTACAAATATAATTATTTTATAACATAGAACCACAATCTCTGGAAAATATCAACATCTTGACAGTTTCTTCCACTTAACTGGTGGAATACATCAATTTCTTCTCCTCATCTAATCAGCAATTAAGTCTCTTCCAACCAGAGCACAAGATCCCTTAATTTCATTTTGCTGAACTAATTGTATATGATTATGTCAATCCCTAAATCCATGTTGCCCTGCGATGCAGCTAATCTCACAGTTTCGAAATTATAAGCTATAAAACAGCACACTAGAGTGTTTTCTGCCATTTGCCAATATTTCCATTTTACTGATACCAATTTATTTAGGTTTCTTCTTTCACCTATTAATTTGGGTATTTTCTTTCATTAATATCTAATATAATGCATGATGACATTTTTTATTTTAAAAAAATGTTATTTGCTTGGCTTTTGATTTTGTGTGGCATTCGAAACTTTTACTTTTAATATGAATGATGAACAGGGATCTCGTACAGCTAAATTTCAGACATCTTCATGACAAGCCAGGAAATTGAGATATTGAGGATTATCCACAGCCAGTAAATTGGGAATGTGATTAATTAAAAAATTATCCATTCTGAGATGGTGGCATAGCTGCCAAGTTTTCCCTTTTCTCGCGAGGAAGCCTATTCAGCATAAGGGAAAATCCCTTAAAATAAGGGATAACTTGGCAGCTATGGATGGTGGGGCAGCCCTATCCCTTGAATTTGGAGGGTAGAGGAAAAAGTAATCACCCTGTACAATGTGACACAATATAGGTGTGTCTGAAAACTAAGAGTCACAAATCAAGATAAAGTTGGTTGTAACTAACAAGTCCCATTATTTTCAGTGGGTCTTAACCATGAGCAACATTTCTGGACTGGAACAATGGTAAACCTACCACTAGGAGCCAGGATTCACCCCAACTCTTGCATGCATTACACTTTAGATACACAAACATCCCCGTGACATCCCTGTAAAGGCAGTTTTACATTACACATGGATCTGAGTAAAATAAAAAAATTCCTTCAGTAGCACCTTAAAGACCAACTAAGTTTTTATTTTGGTATGAGCTTTCGTGTGCATGCACACTTCTTCAGATACAGTGAAATGGAAGTTTCCAGGCACTTATGTAGAGAAGGGGGGGGAGGGGTGGGGATGGGGAGGGGGGATCACTCAGAAGGGTGGTGGAAATGGGTGATTGACTGACTGATAGCTGTTGATGACCGCAAACGACTGCAAATGGTTTTGCATGAAAAAGCAAGGGTTGAGATGGCTGAAGATCGCTTATCATGTATAATGAGATAAGAACCCGATATCTCTGTTCAAACCAGGTCCCTCCATGGTTTTGAGCTTGGTGATACGTTGCAATTCAGCAACTTCTCTTTCCAGTCTATTTCTGAAATTCATGCTACCTACCTGTAACATGGATCTGAGTCAGCTGTGGTGATCATTCGGTTGGAGAATATTTATTTGTTTAGAAAAATTTGATCCTATATCACCCTTTCATTAAATATCAGGTCAATACACAGCAACATAAAACCCCATTAAAAGCAGCACAGGTAGAAAATGGCACATATCACATGACTAGCGCTTTCTGGTTGAGGAAACTGAAGCATGGGGGTTTAGAAAAAATTCCTTCGGTACAGCTATTTCTTTGTATTTATTTAGGCGATGGAGAATAATATCCTTACTGGTGAGACAATGGTGAGCAGAAGTATGAATCAACCTTCCTGTCCAACAATGCTCTCTCTTTGAGGAGAAAGCTCTTTATCATTAGCTGTTAATCATGTTTCCCTCTTTCTTTTCGTCTTGATGCTATTAGAGTGATGGGTAGCAATTGTGTGTTATTTACTCTTTGGGTTGCTGCTGCTGCTGCTGCTAAGTACTGTGTTACATTATCACATAATTTGTCTCCATTAGAATAACAGGTGGCAACTGTACATCTTTTTCTATGGGTGGCCATTACTGAGGTAATTTCTCTTCATTTATTGTGCCCCACGCCCTTCCTTACTATTGGTGAAATTCAACATCTTATAAGGATTTGAGTAATGGATTTTCAGCCCCAGGTTCATTGACTGACCTTGGTCATGTGACATTCTCCAGCACTTCATTTTGCCTATCAGTAAAAGGAAGATGATAATATTATTCTTACTTGAATTTCACCTGAAGCCTAAATACAGTCATTTAGATGTAAAACCATTGATTTTAATGGGACATTCTTCCAGCTGTGTTTAGGAGCATAGCTGCACATGGTTTGAAGACTCAATCCCTCATGTTTACCACACTTTTGTTCTTATTTCTGGTTAACAATATATTAACTGTAAGGTTATTCAATTTTGAACTACTACTGTTAAGAATATGGAATCATCCACTCTCCTAGTTTTCTGAAAGTGCCAGGCTTTAGAAATTCTCTCTCTCTCTCTCTCTCTCTCTCTCTCTCTCTCTCTCTCTCTCTCTCTCTCTATCTCTGGAAACATATTTCCTAATCAGGCAAATTGATTCAAGTACTAACTGAATATTTGAGGAAGAGGACTTTTAGCCCTTAGCTGGTTGTATTCAGCCTCAACCTATCAAAAACAAACAAGCCAACTTTTGAGCTATGTAATTTCCTTTCTACAGTTGATGGGTAAATCTTACATTGCCTATACATGAAAGGATTTTCTAGCTATCGTTCTTACACAGAGGTGATAACTGTCCGCCATTTCTGATTACTTAAGGTTTTCTCTTCTGCTTAATAGTGGCCACTGCAAAAGCTCGTCGTTAAGTTGATCTTTTAAATAATGTTGATCTTTTAAATAATCAAATGGTACCTTTAACAATAAGCCTGCTTTAAAGCAATGGACAATTTGCCTCTTGCACCTCCTCTTCTGGAATATTCCTCCCAGTGGAATACATCCATACTCTGATTACACATGACAAGCATGCTGTTTCATCATTTCGAATCCCAAAAACTAGACATGGGTTTCTCCAGCCTGCACAGAACCAGCAAACAAGAGAGGGCAACACCCAAAATGACCAGGAAAACAAAGCAAGCACAACTGGCCCTATTATTAGGTAGAGGCAGCAGTCTCAGGTGGTAGATGTTGGAGTGCAGGGAATGGCGGGATGGCGTTCGGAGACAGAACTGTGCTCTGTCTGCCCTGTGCCTGCTAAGCTAGCCTACCACTCTCAGTGTTGAAATAAGGGTCAGCCGCAAACTTGTTCGGCTTCTGCTCATGTAAATTGGAGGGGCTGGGAGACTTGCCTCAGGCAGCAAAATGTATTGGGTCAGTCCAGAAAATGAGAAGCAGAACTTGAGAGAACTGTGTAATCTTCTAGCTCTTTTCTTCTTTTCTCTTTTATTCTTTTTTGTTTAGTTTTTTAAAATTGTAATGTGAAAAGTTTTAATAAAACGAGAAGCAGAAGTTAGGTGGCACCCAATAAAGAATTTACCAGAATGGGGGGCGGAAGGGGGAAAGGTCCAGCATATTTCAGTATGTCTCTTCTTTCAGGGAAATAGCTTTGTATGCTTCAGTTTGGAGTTCTAATTGGAAGAGTGCTATTCCTTTTGAGAACTGGAACTCTTGAGAGTACAATTCACTGAAACAAGAGAACACATAGAATGATTACTCTTGAAGAAGCCAGATTGTTATTTGTTCCAATAAATTCTTCATTCAGCACCAGCCTAAAGTTCATCTTTCTCTTTTGTCCCTGTTTTGACTATTGGCATGGTAACAATGTGAATTGCGCATTATGCACAGACAGATTCCTGTGGCGGGCCTGGAGGACTCCTGGGCACACTATGCTGCCCAATCAGAACCACAAGAAGGTGATGTTTGGTCATACCTGTGCAAACAGGACCAGATTCGTACATCAAATGGTTCCCAATTCATAGTCCAAATCCATCATTTAAAAAATGGATTAATGAAGAGAAGGGGGGGGATTGGTTATACTCTATGCCTGCACAGTCAAGCGGAACTATTGCAAATATCTGCAAATAATGCCTCTTTCAGTGCTCAATCTACTGTAATGCCAATACAACTATGGCACACTACACCTTTTTTAAAAAAAAAACCCTACACATAATTGGGAAGAACTGGATAACCTTGTAGGTTGGCAGTACTCACATATTTCGCTGTAACATGTCATTTGGGCCTCGGTTACTGTCATGTTGTGCAGATGCCTGATGATCGTCTTCCAAAGCAATTACTCTATTCCAAACTTAAAAATGGAAAGCATAATGCTGGTGGTCAACAATAGAGGTTTAAAGACTGTCTCAAGGCAAATCTTTAGAAATGTAGTATAAACATTGACAAGTGGGAAACACTGGCCTGCGAACACTCTAGTTGGAGAACAGCCTTTACCAAAGGTGCCATGGGCTTTGAAGACACTCGAACTCAGGACGCAAGGGAGAAACGTGGTAAGAGGAAGGCACGCTTGGCAAATCCACACCGTGATCGACTCCCACCCGGAAACCAATGTCCCCACTGTGGAAGGACATGTGGATCCAGAATTGGCCTTCACAGTCATTTGCGGAATCATTGTTAAAACCGTGTTTATGGAAGACAATCTTACTCGGCTACGAGTGATTGCCAAAGAAGAAGACTGTAAAGATTCAAATAACTGGGCTTTGGTTAATAACATTACTTTGGCGTTTTATGTTTTTTTACTTGCAACCTTAAACATTGCTGTCGATGCAGGGTGGTTATCTTCCTGAGCTGGTTTCATGCAGAACCACCTCAGATTTAGCCCAAAACATGAAAATAAACTTCCAAAGATCTGTAAAGTGCTCAGTGATTTTGTGGTGGTGATGGCAGCAAAGCCTCTCACACTCATTGGCTGAATCGATGTGACGTCGTGGAATGACATCAGAGTGTGTTCGCAACATGCCCTGCCTGCTGAGGCAAATGGTCAGCAATGAATTGTTCACACAGTCCATTGCTGAGAATTCAGGCTAAGGAAGAAAAGCCTCACGCAAATTAATTTTCAAACTTCAAACAAATGAATGAGCGGAGAGGCAACTAGCACACATCAGGAAGCCTCCTGGTGAAATGGAAGGGTTGGCAGTGAAAGTGGAATTAGGCTTTGCTCCAGTTTCACCAACACACGGTAGTGGCACCAGCCGTGGTGCAAGAAGCATGGGGCACCCTATCCCAAGGCGCCAAGGGGACGGGCAGCGAGAAGGGGCTCCGTCCTGGTAGGAGAAGGTCTGGCTGGCTGCCTGCTCTCCACTCCCAGTCCATCTGACCGCCCAGAAGATGTGCGTTGTGTGCAGATCACATGTTGCCGGGCTAGAAAAGGTAGCCACCTCCCTCCCAGTTTCACAGCACCTTTGGGACTGCTGCAGCCCAGTTGCGCCCTTCTGAATGTGTGCCCAGGGCGACAACCCTTGCTGCCCCTCTCCCCACTATGCCTTTGAGAGCAGCCAAGCTTCGGATCCCACCTCCCCACTTCAGAACCATAGTTCAAAGCTGGGCCACAATGGAACAGCCTTAGGGGAATGGTATGGTGAGGGAAAGTAAAACAGGAGCCACGAAACCTAACGTGGTTTATCCATCTCTTCACACACAGAAGAACCTGCTTGAGGTGAGCTGAGTACCCTTGGTGTTTGGTGGGTTCTTGACCTTTGCTTCCTACAACTTCCTGAGAGAGAAAAATCAAGGAAGCGTATTTACGTAGCAGTTGTAAACGATTGCCTTGCGCTTTTTATGCATGAACTTAATACGCTTGTTTTACAACCTTAACCCTCCCTGATGAATTTGTAACATTAGCAGGCACAAGCAAGTTGACATGTGTGCTGTTTTGTGACAATAACAAGACGTAGGTTAGAGCAAAATGTTCTGGCTAATAAGGGATGAAATACAAAGCTCTTTGTCAACAAATGTGACTGGGGCAGATTTGATAAGTCCTTTAACTGATCCAACTGCTGTAAAGTTAATTGGCACAAATTTGGGTGACTCTTCCTGAGGTTTTATGCTCATGTAATTCTATTCGCTCTGCATGGATTGGCTATAATTTCCAGTGGTTTAAGCCAGATGAAAAGGAGACTTTCTTTCTGGGAGTAGGAAGTAAATATATACTGATTACAATAATAGTGGCAGAACGAAAAGGAAAAAAGCAGTCTTCCTGATGTATTGTTATCTGCTTCTTAAGAAGTTCAATAGTTAAATGCAAGAAAATGTGGCATGTGATGTTATATCTGTTATAGAACTTCTAGTACCTACTTAGGATAGTTTAAATATCATAGGCTCTTTTTTCATATAGCAAGAAAAACCCACACCCACAATGATCCCAGATTAGTGGATTACACTGTCAATTGCAGAAGTCAATAACAGCATGTCTCAAATGGCAGATCTAGGACTCAGCTATACAGCGGCAAATAAATGTGTTAAATGTGTTGTAAAGTGCAATATATAAATGTGACACTGGGTGGCGACAGTGAGCTATGCCAAATTCTATGTATTTTTCAAAATGTTTTTTAAAAAAGCATTTTCAGAGCGTTTTTATAGGTATGTAGATTCCACCTTAGTGAAGCAATCAAGTCAAACTACAACCGCAAACAAAAGGGGGGAAAGTTGAGGCAGAAATGAACCCTAAAGCAAGATTAATCAGTTTGGGATAAGGAAGTATCTTACGTTAGAGCCAGTTTAGTTACTATTTTTTCGCTACTGTGAGTTGTCTCGGTTGTGACTGACCCCGCATTTACTTGGGCAAAAGTAATGGTGTGAAACAGGAATCATAGCTATTGGCAGCAGCAACTTCTGTGACCTTGGGAACATATTTCATGACCTCTGAGACACAGAATAATAATAATTTATTATGTATACCCCAGCAATCTAGCTGGGTTTCCCCAGCCACTCTGGGCAGCTTCCAACACAATATTTAAAATACAATAAAACATCAAACATTAAAAACTTCCCTAAACAGGGCCGTCTTCCAGATGTCTTCTAAAAGTCAGATAGTTCATTATTTTCTTGACATCTGATGGGAGGGCGTTCCACAGGGTGGGCTCCACTACCGAGAAGGCCCTCTGCCTGGTTCCCTGTAACCTCACTTTTCACAGGGAGGGAACCGCCAGAAGGCCCTCGGAGCTGGACCTCAGTGTCCAGGATGGACGATGGGGGTGGAGACGCTCCTTCAGGTATACTGGACTGAGGCCGTTTAGGGCTTTAAAGGTCAGCACCAACACTTCAAATGCCTGAAAGTACTATCCTACATAGTTCATGATTCACTTGCTTACACAAATGCCATATGTCAGAATGCTTGAGATGACTTCTGAACCTGCACAGAACCCTAGATTTCCAGCACAGTTGCCACCTTGGAAGATGCATGTCTACCCAAGTCCAATTGCTGTTGCGTTCTCTACTAAGATGGTGACACCCTACACCTGTTGATCCAAAGATGGCAGTCATCCAAGAAGGGGGACTCAGCACATCCACGTTATATACTAGATATAACTTCAAAGAGGAATGAAAAGTTCACCTAATACCTACCGTATCAGATAGTATCACACTTTTGAAGTCCTTCCCTGTTTAAGCCGGCTGATGTGCAAAATTCCACACTTTTCATCGGCTGATATTGGCCAGATGGGCTTTTTAAAACCATTGTTGTATTTTCATGTTCCAGCTCTCTTTCTCTGAAGGGGAATTGTTTAACATCTCACATTTGCTATTAAAGAATTGATTGCGTAAGCCTTTGATACACCAGGAAACTGGTTGACTTTAAATCAGTACCTGCTAAGAAAGGATGTGTTCATGACCAGTTGGAACAGAAAAATTTCACATGCTCTAATTGGGCTAAGAATATACATTGGCCAGAGCTTCTGGTTACAAGTAATTTTAGATGAGGGTGAATAGTCAGGAGGGCTTTGCAATTTAACAGACAAGTAATGTGGCCTTACAGTTGATGGAAAAAGCAGGCAGTTTTACTATGGGAGGAAAATTCATGGGGGTTTTTTTTTTACCTTGAACACTGGACAAATTATAGAGTAAATCTGACTTTTACAGAAACAAGTACCCACTTACTTGAGAATAAGCCTCAGTGACCTCAGAGGAACTAATTCTGAATAGACCTACCCAGGATTGTGCTGCAACACTGCAATCCTAGACATGAGAAACAAGCCCATAGAGTTTAATATTCCCAGGTAGGCAGCAATCATGTAACACTTAAGGCAAGGGATAGGTGAATCTGAAAATTTTAGTTCTCTACATTTCTCATTTTTCCAGTCTTAAATCCAGTTCTCCATCTTTCTGTGGGAAATTTCAGGGTTGTTGTTGTTGTTGTTGTTGTTGTTTTTAAACTGATCAAGAAAATTGATCAGCGTTTTAATGTTAACATCTCCTAATAAACACATTTTGTAAGCACTTTTGGCTAATACATACATTTCCCAAGCAATCTTCCATAGTGTGATGCATTTCTGTAGATTATTTTTACTAATATATTCATTTATGTACATGCTTTGAACTAATATGTACATTTCTGCGCATGTTACATGGTTGGAGAACAGCACTGCAAAATCCGAAGGGTGGCAAAATTTCAGTTCACATTTTGTTTTGCAAATTAGATAAGTTCGCCCTTAAATGTGACCTGAATCAAATTTCTCCCCCAAAGCTGCTCAAGGCAACATATCTTCTTTCCTGTCTCCCATCTTTGGAAACACTGATTCCCAAAAGAAGTTGAAGAAAACCTCTGAAACTTCACGGTAGACACCATTCTCCCTAAAGCAGTTCTGCCCAAATTGAGGCACGATATTCCAAACCATTAAAGTATCCTAAATGAATACATTGACAAACATTTAGTATAGACGGAAAAACCACTGTTATTTGATGGTACAGTGGTACCTCTACTTACGAATAACTCTACTTACGAATGTTTCTACTTACGAATGGAGCTCCATCCGCCATCTTGGATGCGGTTTAGATAGGATTTTTTTCTACTTACGAATTTTTATATAGGGTTGCTTCTACTTACAAAATTTTTCTCCCAATGCATTCCTATGGGATTCGACTTACTATTTTTTCGACTTACGAATGTGCGTTCGGAACGCATTAAATTCGTAAGTAGAGGTACCACTGTATTCTAATTTACTGTACTCCATGTTGGTGCAAACTCATGCAAATGGCAAATGTGTGGGCTATTCACTGGGCTGTTCAGATATATGACTGCAGGATAATTGAGTAATAATTTAGCTGCTGTATTCATTGGCAGCAGATCCCATAGCCATGGGCAAGTAAACTTGGAGTATAATACAACATGCTTTGAAGTCGGTTGAATGTTCCCTTAGTGTGTACCAGTTTTCGAATTAAACCACATATACAGTTTCTCTTAATACTGAAATATGTAAATAGAGTTTCATTGTTGCATAGCTTCCAGAGAGATAGCTATCTTACTCCTTTCCAGCAAAAACAAAAAAAGGAGATTTGAGCAACCTTTAAAAACTAACAATTTTAGTATAGCTAGCCATAAACTAGAGTCCACTTCAAAATAAACTTGCTGTCTTGTATCCAATTTGGTTATTAGACACTTAAGAAGCGTCCAAATTCACAGCGGACAAACAACAAATTTCCAAATTATGTAGTAGCTTTGTTACAAGACTCTTTGTAGCAACAGTGGTACTTAAGGATAAATCACAAGATGGTATCCGATTAAACAGTTCTACTAGCATAAGCATTTTGGGCTGCACAATGTTGAAGTAAGAGTAGAGAAATCGCAGCTAAGAAGCTCAAATCATATATATGACTGACACCCTTCTCTGGTAATTAAACCAATGTTTAATTGTCATTCAAAAGCTTTACTTGCAAAAACTTTTAGATCAGGGATGTCCAACAGGTCGATCACAAACTACTGGTTGATCACAGTCCATGTGGTAGATCACGGTCAATCCTCCCCCCCCCCCAACTTTTGTCAATCCAATGGGTAGATCACTGCCAGTTTTTTTTTTATAGTGGGAATATATTGCAGTCTCTTGTAAGTTGGACATCCCTGTTATAGATGAGTTAAAACAAGATATTTACTCCTTTCAAGCAGAGAAGAAGCACTCTATCCAACTTAGCAGTGTTCACAGTGGATTCTAAAACATAGTCACATAAAATAATCTCACCTTCACTACTCGCATGTGACCAACATTAACCAATTACATGAGAACTACTAGAGAATTCAGTTACCAACCAATCAAATTAAAACACATACCGGTAGTAATGCATACAAGCATGTGCAATTTCAGTGAATTAAATTGCTATACTGAACAGGCTTGCGTTATCCCAGCATGACCACACCAGAGGGAAAACTGTGCTGTACGACAGACCAGAATGAGATTTCTGGGGGATTTGATACCCCAACCCCCCTGTGTTGGCACACCAATGCATGAGGCCCTTTGCGCTGTTCTTAAGACAGATGGAATTGGATGCATGCTGCCACAATGTCAGCACCAGGAAATCTACATTTTGGTAAATGCTTGGAAGCACTCTGACTTGTGGATGGCGTCACCAAAATGCATGCCCTTATCTTAACAGCTATTGAACATGCCAGCTTTAAAGAATCTCTTTTGGGATTGTTGTTTTTACTCATGCTTCCTCTGGAGTTAACATTAGGGGTGAGTAAAATGATTATTTCTCCCTTCCTGGTGCTTTAGGAACAGCACACGGCCTGTTTGAATGAATTCTGTCATTGTCCTCTATTTTAAATGTGCAAATCACTAAAGAAACTCGCCGCATGTGTTTCAATTACTTGAATCCCTTTCCAACACACATTTCCCAATCCCAGCTGATGCTGGGAGGAGAAATTCATCCTCTTTGCACTTGACAGCTACCGCAGCACTCAGAGGGGAAAGCAGGAAATTACAATGACCTCTCTCTCTATTCCCTCCCTGGGTCTGCGAAGTACCTTGTCTCACTTTCTTAGCCATTCCCAAAGCAGCTCACTGTTGTTTTTATAACTGTAATGACCCTGCTATAAATTCATCACTGTAAATCCTCTCCTTTTATTTGCAGTAGTGGAACTATTTAATCCAGCTGGCTGCTGCTGCTACTGCAAGTGGGGGGGTTTAGGAAATTAAAGAAAATGTAGCTGAGACATCTTTATTTCTGTTCATTACGTTGGTGTTAAACACACACACACACACACACACACACACACACACAAGGGCACATTTCTAAATCGGATTCATACTTGTGAATTCTAATGAGAAGTAGAGAATGAAATGCCAGCGATATAGGGAGCTGTAGAAATGGTTTCACATGGTGGGTTGAATCTCAAACTGATGGTAGGAGGTGTGTTGGTTCTAAGGGGTTGTAAGGAAGATTGATTGATTGATTGACTTAATTTTCTATACCACTCTTCACCCGAAGATCTCAGGGTGGTTCACAAAATAAAAACACAAGATAAAAACACAAAATACAAAAGAAAAACAAGAACAGAACGAACCAGGTTTGGCATCCATCTGTCTCAGAAGACAATGGCATAGCTGCCAAGTTTTCCCTTTTCTCACGAGGAAGCCTATTCAGCATAAGGGAATTTCCCTTAAAAAAGGGGATAACTTGGCAGCTATGAGACAATGGAGGAGTGTGTCTTTGGGGGTGAGGTCCAGCTGCTGGAAGTTTGCAGTTCCTGCTGTGGCTGTAGAGACTGATGTAGTAAAGGATGTAACGCATAGGTCTTTTGTTGTTCTGGCAAGACATGAACTGAAAGATGAAGGTCATGAAGCTCACAGGGTGACCTCAGGGTACTCACTGCCTCTGAGGCCAAAACGACCTCACAGGACAGTTGTGCGGATTGAATAAGGAAGGGAGAACCATCTACACTATCTTGAACTTGGAGAAAAGGGCAGGACATAAATGTGATAGAATAAAGAAAATAAACAAATGAGATAACTGCAAGGTGGAAAATAATAATTCACACACAGCCCAGAAAAGGCAAGGTGTTCCCTTTTGAAGGCCAGCAATTTAGTGACTCGCTTAACTAATTTATTCACTTTACTAATTTGATCATTTTCTCACTTTCCATGTTAGATCAACCATTCTACTATTTTTTTCCCATTTTACCTGCTTACTCGTTTTATTAAGGTAGTGATTAACTCATTTAGCTTTATTCATCTACATATTCTCTCTCTCCCTCCCCCCTCTCTAATTGCTCCCAACCATAAATCTGTGCTCCTGACATCGATATGGCAAAAGCTCAGTCAAAATTAACTGTGAAATATCCCAGCAAAGGAAGAATGGATACAAAAACTTATGGAATAGCAGAAATGTTAAACTTACCGGAAGAATAAGAAATCAAGATAACAAACATTTTTTTATAAAAGAACTAGCTGGCCTGGCCCCGCATTGCTGTGGCTCATCCCTGTGTTTCCCCCCACCCTGACCCGATCCATGACGTATCCCATATCCCCCCCCCGGCTCATCCCTGTGATTCCCCCACCCTGTCAAGACCCATTACCTATTCCGTCCCCTCCTCCCCCCCAACACCCACCCACCCATTCAGCCTAGTGCTGTGGAGAGGGAAGGTTTTCTACCTGCAGTACCAGTGTAGCCGCCGCTAGAGGGTGCTGTTTTGCAACCTCTACTGGCTTCTTTTTCCCAGCATGCACTTTTGGGTGAGTTGTGTGTTCTGAAACACGGGGTTTATGTTGCGCAGGTGTGACATCTGTCTACGCAAATGGTATATGCTTCCTCTCACAGTAGCATGGGACGTTGTGTGCAAATTTGAATGCTATCGGTCAAGCAGTTTCGGTGAAAAGTAGAAACACACCCACATGCCCTTTTTACATTTTTATATACTGTATATAGATGGAAATGGTTTCTTGAATATTTACAGATAAATTGCAAACAGATAAGAACATTGGCAGGATTGTTGTAATAACCTGCAGTATTATAAGAGTATATAATAAGTGGATGAATAAATGAGCAAATTAAGTTGATTTAGATATGCAGAAGATCTTAAAAATAAATTTAAGAAACCGCGGAAAGAGGGGGAAGGAGGTCAGGTTTCGAAATGTTAAGATGATTGTAAAATTGGTGAAATGTATATATTTGAAAAGTATAAATAATTTTTAAAAACCTGTGAAATAAGAGACAACGAAGCAGAAAGTTTGTTAAGCAGGAAAGGATCATACAAAAATATATGATAGAACTGACAAGCTAGACAATAAGATACTGAACAATAACACAGGGTTGCAATGTATCCCCTAAGCAGCAAAACAAACAAAAAACAAAAACAAAAAACCCTGGCCATTCTGTGGGAAAATGTGATTAGTTTATTATTAGACTTGTAAAATGACAGGCAATATTCGAAATGGCTTTTAATTACAATAAAGACACGTAAGCAAATGTAAGCAGATCTTTGAGTCATGTCAGATCTTTCATCAGAAACATCAAAGAAATGTGGAGTTTTAAGGTTTGTTGTCAGAATCTTAGGAGGAGTGGGAACAAGTTGGCTATCGGTAGGCTTTTTCATTTAAATTAAATCCTTTTCTTGCAGGTCAAAAAAGTACTTCTTCTGACACTGAAGATAAACTTTTTGTGAAATAGATTAAATGGCGATTAAACGATGACAATTCTTATGGCACTTGGCGGCATGTGCATTCGTGGATCTGATGCTTCTGTTGAAAATTCACGACAGAACTATTTGTTAATCGTTATGGTGCCACGTGATTCTATGTTCTTTAGGCTGCAATAGACCAACACTTGGCTAGCCCTCTTGAAAACACATTACGGTGGCCTTTCTCAGGGTGAGAAACTGAGGAAGAGGACGCTCTTGCAGGTGGGAGGGAGGCAATTTCAACTCTCTGCATGTGTGAAGATTAAGATAAGGGCTACATAGATATATTTAAAATTTTGTGTTTTCCGAGGATCATATGAGGATTATTATTAATGCATTTTACTTTCTTTTTTCCTTTAGCCTTTTCTGTTTGATTATTATTAATTATTATTATTATTCATACCCCACCCATCTGGCTGGGCTTCCCCAGCCACTCTGGGCAGCTCCCAACAGAATTAAAAGCACAATAAAAGATCAAACATTTAAAAGGTCCCTAAACAGGGCTGCCTTCAGATGTCTTCTAAAAGTCAGATACAGCCATACATCGACATCCGAATGCTTTGACCTCTGAAGGTTTCGACTTCCGAAGTCGACAACCCTGGATGTTTTTTCGCCCCGCGCGGTTTGCACATGCGCAGAAGCGCGAAATCACGCTTCGCGCATGCGCACAAGCAGCGCTTCGGCATCCAAAAACCTCGACTTACGAAGACCGCCGTGGAACGGATCGTCTTCGTAAGTCGAGGTACCACTGTAGTTGTATTTCCCTGACATCTGATGGGAGGGTGTTCCACAGGGCAGGCACCACCACCGAGAAGGCCCTGTGCCTGGTTCCCTGCAACCTCACTTCTCACAGGGAGGTAACCACCAGTAGGCCCTTGGAGCTGAACGGTTGTTGTTGTTGTTGTTTAGTTTAGTTTGAATTTTGTGGTCTGTTAGGTTGAAAACCTTTAGGAAAATTGATTTTAAAAAAAGAAAACACATTGCACTTTAAAGTAGCCAAGCCAACATCTAAACCAGAGTTGAGTTCACTACTGGCATACAAATCTATACAGCAAACTGTGAAACTGGAAGGAAGACAGTCTGAAAGATTCCCTGAAAATCGTTTCTTCCTATTACATCTGTCTTCACACTAATACAGCTCGGTTTTTATGATGCAGCTATGGTTTTGCAAAGAGTCGGAGAGAAAGAGCACCGTTCCCTGGGCCTGTGGAGTTAGGCTATGAAGCCACCACGGATAGTCTGAATTTTCGGTTCAAAATGCCCCTGACCCCCAAGGAAACAAAATAAATGGGCAGGAAACCTATTTCAGATGTACTGGGCTGTGCTGTGTCTGAAAGTGAAAGGAAACTTATTACTCACAGATGTACTTCAGCAAACTTAGGGATGAAGCCATGAAGGGCCCCTTAGTATTTTCTTTGGCCTCTGCACAAACTGTTGACATCATTTTAGTATTCACCATTCATCCACTGTTCTTCGGGGCTTAAGGCTGTGTGTGCAAGCTGCATTTCAGAGCCCAGGGAAGGTCTGCTCACTAGCTTGTGGGATTTTTCAGGGAACTTGTGCATCTCTCTCTCTCCCCGCAACCCCGTTCTTTTATCTGATTCTCAGATAAAAACGGGACTAGCAACTGATACGCCAAGCAGCCATGACGGTGAAATGCAGTTGCTTCCGCCTTCAGCACTCCCACCAGCAAAACACAAGATTAGCTCTGGGAACTCAGCAACCCAGACAGCCCTAGAATTTCTTCAGCCATGTGCCAGTCACAGGTTTGCACACTGATGGCTCCCCCGCCCCCCCCCAAAGGTGATTGGCATTCAAATGGTATGCATGCTCTGTGTCATGTGATTGATTATGCGGGGCAGGACTTACCTGTCCCCCCCAAAAAATATTTGATTAAAGTTGGCACCCCCGTCATTCCAAATCTCTTTTGTTCTCTCACAAAAGACACCTTCATAATAATAACAACACCTAGTATTGTGATGAAATATAATCTTCTAGAACTGCGTTGCAGTTGAGGTGATAAGAGCTAGTACAAACTGTGGTACATGACGATTTTTGAAATATATAGCTAAAGCATCTGTGTGTGTGTGTGTGTGAGAGAGAGAGAGAGAGAGAGAGAGAGAGAGAGAGAGAGAGAGAGAGAGAGAGAAATAATAATAATAATAATAATAATAATAATAATAATAATAATAATAATAATAATTTATTTATACCCCGCCCATCTGGCTGGGTTTCCCCAGCCACTCTGGGTGGCTTCCAACAACAGATTAAAAATACATTAAAACATCAGTCATTAAAAACTTCCCTAAACAGGGATGCCTTCAGATGATTTTCATTGATTTGGGGGGTGGGGGCAGCTACCCCCCTGCCCCCCCTTGGCCTTGCCCATGTATAGGGCTGCCTTCAGATGTCTTCTAAAAGTCAGATACTTGTTTATTTCCTTGACATCTGTCGGGAGGGCGTTCCACAGGGCGGGCGCCACCACCGAGAAGGCCCTCTGCCTGGTTCCCTGTAACTTCTCTTCTCACAGTAAGGGAACCGCCAGAAGGCCCTCGGTGCTGGACAATCAAGGAAAATCAAGCAATTTCCCAAAATCCCCATAAGGCACACACCTTCATCCAAAGTCGCTATCATTGCATGCTTTTGGATCAAATTTCGTCACATTTAGAAAGAACTCCAGTCTCTTCTGAACATTCTTCCTCTGCACTAACCCTTGAGCAACGCTTCCTCCCTCTAGACTTCCCACCCAGCCAGCTGCCTGTTTCTGCGCACTCTTCCGAGAAGCCCCCTTTATACCGATAGATAAATGGTGTGTGTGTGTTTGCCTTAATTACAGTAACATGTTGTCCTTTTCATTTATGATGGCGCAATCCGCTTTTGACATTGTGTCATAAAAGTTTATGTGCTGTGTTCTCTCGGCTCCCTACTAATATCCCAGCCGTTCTCCCATGCTATCCAAAATCAATATCGTTGCTCCTCTCTCTTGATACACACACGTGCACAGGCATAAGAGCAATGAACGGGGCCAAGATATGCAGGCAGGCAATTTGCAGGGCTGACAAACGACTCTCCCGAGGGGTGGGAGGTAAGGCAGGACGATGAGGATCACAGTTGTCATATCCGAGGTACCTGGGTACCTCTTGTCACATCTAAAAATTGGGTTCAGTCTCTGTTTTTTTCTGTCAATGGGTAGCAAAACGCAGGAGTGGGGTGTGTGTGTGAAGAGGAGCCAGGAAAGAGAAGCATGTAAATTAGGAACCCCTTGCAATCAATTTTTACTTGCAGCTGGTGGATTGTAATCAATGTTAATTAACCAGGCTCCTTTTTCAGAACAGGCCAGATCAGGAGAGCAACTGCATATATTCTTGTCTGTGACAACAGGCTCTGCGAGTTTTCAGGAAGCGAGAGAGTGATGGGTCTGTGAGTAGCAATAGAAAACAAGATTAAGAGAGAGATAGAAAATGGAGGTTTCCTGGAGCACTTCATAGTGGTGATAGCTTTAGAATTACATAGGGCCCGGCAATGAAAGGAGCGATTTCCTAATGCAACCTTAGTCTGAGAGCCAGTAGCCTAAAGCAGCGTCTACTGTAGCCAAATTCTATTAATTCAGTGGGACTTACTCCCAAGTAAGCGAGCACAGGGCTGTAGACCTAGTAGTCACTTTGTTCATCTCTGAACGTTTGCAATCTCGATCCAGATGCATTGGGAATGGTTCTTTTGCAACTGCTATCAAACTCTGGATTGCATATACCCGGTACATATGAAAACTCAACCATTCATTCCACACACCCCAAAAGATATCATCTGCAGATGGCGGAAGCCCAATTGGCCTTTCGGAACAGGGGACTTCCTGTCCACAAAGACAAGACATGGGGGGGGGGAGGCCACTCACAATATTTATATACCCTCCTTTATGCAAATCTCCCTCCCTGCTCTATTGATTGTTGCATTCAGTGACTAAAGCTGTTTTTCCAGGTTCTTTTGAGGCTGAACTCTGGAATGAAATGGATGGTGCAATGGAAACTATATATATATATATTTTTCATATCCTGAAAAGGAACTTGAAATGAGATCGGCTGGGGAAACCCAGCCAGATGGGCGGGGTATAAATAATAAATTATTATTATTATTATAATTATTATTACATGAACCAGAATGTGGGTTGACATTCACAACGGCCACTGACTATCTTTCCTTATTCTTAGCATGTGGTCCCCTGGGTGAAAACTGTATCGCCGGCATCTGTCTAGAGCAGGCATAGGCAACCTTGGCTCTCCAGATGTTTTGGAACTACAACTCCCATGATCCCTAGCTAACAGGGCCAATGGTCAGGGATCATGGGAGTTGTAGTTCCAAAACATCTGGAGAGCCAAGGTTGCCTATGCCTGGTCTAGAGAATTTGCAGTCACTGGAAGCCACCGAGAAAGTAGAACCTGACTCTTGGAAGTATGCTATGGGCATTTTTTAAAGAAACCTCTGCTTGAGGTTGGGCTTTTACATAACAATATTCTCTGTGCTATACATGCTGCTGGATATTGACTATTAAAATGCATTTTTTTATTTGTTTGAGTTTTTAAAAATAAATTTCTAACTAGTTCTGTTATTGTGGGGTTGCCCTTCTCTGGGTTGATACACTAAAATCATGTAGGCATTCTGTGATGAGCCAGCTATCTTGTGTCAACCCTAAAGTACCCGGGGTAATCTAGTTCAGCCTTTAACATAAGAGGAGTTGTCTTACCCTAAAGTCAAGCTATTTGCCTCTGCAGCCCAGTACTGACTGTCTGTTCCTTTTATTCTTGTTGTTTAAGATTTTATTTGTGGCTTTTTATATTAATGAACAATACAGTTTTACATGCCTCCGTTAAACTGATGGCTCTTGCTAACACTTATGGGTATCTTATGTAATCAATTACCCACACTTTTCTCAATCTCCAATACCCCAAGAAGATGGCAATCAATAGCAGTTAGAATAATTGAACAAAAGAGATTCTCTTGACAAATGTATCTTTTTTTACAAACACAATCCTGGGGTAGTTGATTTTAAAGATGGAAATTATAGTAGAGGAAGGGGCACAACGAGCTGTTAATTCTGCTGGTTTAATTAATATTGGGGAAGAGAGACTACCTGAAAATCTTGTGCCCATATTCTGTTTTCAGTATGCCCAGCCCTGAATGAGGCTGGATTGTAATGAGCATCATGTCGGAAGGTCCAAATGTTTTGGAGCTTTGCAGCTTACATGGATTGGGGGCCTGCAGTACACGCAATGCCAAAATCAACACGGTTCTGGGTGAGAACTAAATTGTCTAGCAAGAGGCCAGCTTTGTAGGATTCCAACAAATATTTGTTGATTGTTTTCTCTATATTCCCTCCTCCCATTGCTGCCTTCACTTGGTGGGGGTGTGGGGGTGTAATCCTATTGAAATAGCTGAAGTATAATACTCAAGCAATAAACCATGATGTTGCATGGTAGTATATCCTCTCTCCGCTCAGAACGCAAAACCTTCAGCGTTCTAGCTTGGATTCGCCCATGCAAAGCTCCAAATTTCCAAATTCAATTACGTTAAGAGAAAGCAAACAGACAGCTCCCTTAGGGCCAATTTGCACTTTTCACAGCACACAAGGGTTAGAGACCCTAGGAAGTAGTGTGATTTGCACGGCAGAAACAGTGGGCAGAGTGCGGGCAACTAACCACTCCTTCACTCAATCATGAAAGTTCTTCTCTGTTTCCACCCTCTTCTGCAGTTTCTCTTCCTCACTTGATGATACAGCAACTGCAAATCTGGAACCCAAACTGAAAAACTTGCAGGACTCACACTTCGTTGGACTGGTCATGTTGTGCAGATGCCTGATGATCGCCTTCCAAAGCAACTACTCTATTCCGAACTTTAAAATGGAAAGCGTAATGCCGGTGGTCGACAAAAGAAGTTTAAAGACTGTCTCAAGGCAAATCTTAAAAAAAAATGTAGTATAAACACCTACAATTGGGAAACACTTTCCTGAGAGTGCTCCAATGGGAGAACAGCCTTGACCAAAGGTGCCATGGGCTTTGAAGACACTCAAACTCAGGACGCAAGGGAGAAACGTGCTAAGAGGAAGGCACGCTTGGCAAACCCTCACCGTGATCAACTTCCGCCCGGAAACCAATGTCCCCACTGTGGAAGGACGTGTGGATCCAAAATTGGCCTCCACAGTCACTTACGGACTCGCTGTTAAAACCATGTTTATGGAAGACATTACTTGGCTACGAGTGATCGCCAAAGAAGAAGAAGAAGTTCCATCCAGATGAACATGCCCTTGGCATAGTGCCACTGATTCCCTTCTGTACCAATAATAATATAATAATAGGAAGAACTTTCTGAGCAGTTCAACAGCGAAACAGACTCACTTGGAAGGTGGTGGAAGTTTTTAAGCAGAGGTTGAATGGTCATCTGCCATGGATGCTTTAGCTGAGATTCCCACATTGAAGGAGCATTGGGCTAGATGACTCTCAGGGTTCCTTCCAACTGTATTCTGTGACTCTAATAATGACAGACACTCTGCTTCACGGAAGTAAAAGGCAGATTCCTCTTTCTCTGTTACAGTACTAGGAAATGAACTACTTTCATTGCCATAGATCAGCAGAAGACAGTACATAAAGTAGTATCTGTTTCTAGGCTAGCGACTAAAAGGCTTCCTGTCTAGCATGAATTTCATCTTTCGGTAGAAATAAACATGTGTTTATTTTTAATTAAAGTCTGGATGTTTTTGCCAAACCTGTGATTTGGATAGCACGCCGATTCCTTGCAATCCTGTTCCTCTCTGATGAAACTGCATGTGTTGGGCAGAGTCCAGCTAAAGTTCCTTGGGATGGCCAAGTCCCATTGAAAAAAATAAGTGGAACGAGTTGTTTGTCCTGGCCAACCATTGATTTCAGTAGGCTTTAATTCTGACATAGATTATGTTGGACTGTGCCTGGTGCCTGTACAATGTCTCTAGTTTGACTCCAGCAACACTTGCCATTAACTGTGGTTGATGGGTTCGTCACTGAATGACTTCACTCTCAGAAATCTGTTTGTAATGAGTAATAATAACAATGAAGATGTCATCACGCTGTAAAATCCCCTAGAGAGCTGGAATCTGTTCTCAGCTCATAGAGTACATAAACAGTCGAAATATATGTGGTGTTACGAGATCCTAGGGTCCTGCTTGTGAAAATATGGCAGGGGGAACTTTTTCCCCCTTTCTTAGACAAACACAAATAAATTATCTTTAAAAAAATAAATAAATCAGTGGAACTCAAATCTCTACCCTCCCCGTTATTCTACTGAACTGGGAAAGAAAAAAACCTAGTTTGAAACCTGGAGTGACATAACGAAAAGTTATGAACAATGGAGGCACAGTAAGTGACTCAGCAACTATCTGGTAAGATTAATGGATTTGCTGAAATCACGTCGACAAATTCAGAGCATAGCCTGCCATCTTGAGAAAAATGTGGGCAAGTTGGGCTGCAATTTCACAACATACAGTTAGATCTAAAGGGGCGCTTCTGTATGCTCTATGGCTGAGGCAACTCTGAATATGCATATATTGTGTACATTATTATTATTATTATTATTATTTATTAATTAATTAATTATACCACCCTTCATTTGCATGTGACTGCAAGTCTCAGAGGGGAATCATTATTGACTCAGTATACATGCACAACAGTTTGCAAACTCCTTGTCCCTTGGAGTTACCAAATGGCCTTCTGTACTTTTATATTTTCAGGTTCAGCAAGGTGGAAGACCGTTTTGTGTGCACCGCCCCATCCTCCATGCTCTGATGTGTTGGCTTTTTACCTGTTCAGCTTAGCTGGAAAAAAATCACTTTGTGCAAGGCTGCACTTCTGACTGTGCCTGAAACCATTAGACTCCATTGCCAGGATGTTGATGTGAGGTGGTTTAGAGAATGGGACTAGACTGATGAGGCTTAGGTTCAAAATCCCTCCTAAGCCACAAAATCCATGGTGACCTTCTGCAAGTTTTAGATTATCCTACCTCACAGGGTTCTTTTGAGTATAAAATGTGGCTGAGTGGAGGTAGAACATACACTCCTCTGAGATCGTTGGTGAAAGGAAAGAGTAGGCACATACAGGGAACATTCAGCAATGCGATCCCCACATGCAATCTCATGCCCCCCAACATGTCACCACGGAAAACCGGGACGTGCGCTTTCTGGGGATCCAATCATGTGCAAGTTACGTGACCCATGCGAGATCGTGTCCCAAACATCTTTTTTTTATAAAAAGAATTCATTAGGGTTTCACATAATACATCTTTAGAACCTCATATATTACCGTTCCTATTTTTCTGTGACTAATAATAATAATAATAATAATAATTTATTATTTATACCCCGCCCATCTGGCCGGGTCTCTCCAGCCACTCTGGGCGGCTTCCAACAGAAGAATAAAACACAACAATCTATTAAACATTAAAAGCCTCCCTGAACAGGGCTGCCTTCAGATGTCTTCTAAAAGTCTGGTAGTTGTTTTCCTTTTTGACATCTGTTGGGAGGGCGTTCCACAGGGCAGGCGCCACCACCGAGAAGGCCCTCTGCCTAGTTCCCTGCAACTTGGCTTCTCGCAACGAGGGAACCGCCAGAAGGCCCTTGGTGCTGGACCTCAGTGTCCGGACAGAATGATGGAGATGGAGACGCTCCTTCAGGTATACTGGACTGAGGCCATTTAGGGCTTTAAAGGTCGGCACCAACACTTTGAATTGTGCTCGGAAACGTACTGGGAGCCAATGTAGATCTTTCAAGACCGGTGTTATGTGGTCTCGGCGGCCGCTCCCAGTCACCATTCTAGCTGCCGCATTCTGGACTTCCCATTATCACTCGATAAGCTGTTCTCTCTCTCCACTCTCTGAACTGTCTGTTGGTTTCTAACATTACCCAAAGTATAAAATAGAAGCCTGAAAATAACATCTTCTTCTTCTTCTGTTGCTCAAGATATAAACCCAACCTGCATTGGACAAGAATGAAAGTATTTACTTAAGTAATCCGAAACGAGTTTCCATTCTGTATCAGGAAGATTTAAATGTTTGATGTTTTATTGTGCTTTTATATATGCTGTAAGTGGGGTGTGGATGGCGCTGAGGTTTAAACCACTGAGCCTAGGGCTTGCCAATCAGAAGGTCAGCAGTTCAAATCCCCGTGACGGGGTGAGCTCCCATTGCTCGGTCCCTGCTCCTGCCCACCTAGCAGTTCGAAAGCACGTCAAAGTGCAAGTAGATAAATAGGAACCACTACAGCGGGAAGGTAAACAGCGTTTCCGTGCACGGATCTGGTTCGCCAGAAGTGGCTTAGTCATGATGGCCACATGACCTGGAAGCTATACGCCGGCTCCCTCGGCCAATAATGCGAGATGAGCGTGCAACCCTAGAGTCAGTCACGACTGGACCTAATGGTCAGGGGTCCCTTTACCTTTATATATGCTATAAGCTGCCCAGAGTGGCTGGGGAAACCCATCCAGATGGACGGGGTATGAATAAATAATAATAATTATTATTATTATTATTATTATTATTATTATTATTATTATTATTATTATACAAACACATCATCATTAGAGTCTCTTAGTCTAGGAGTTAATTTTTCCATTTCGGCATACTCTGTTAGTTTGTTGATCCATTCTTCTTTTGTGGGTATTGCTATTTCCTCCCAATTCTGTGCATATAAAATCCTTGCTACAGTTGCTGCATACATAAACAATTTTATCATTATCTTTGGTCCCAAACACCTTTTGGGGCCATGCTCCCCAAAATTGTTAATTGAGGCAGATGGCCAACTCAAATTGAGAAAATTTGAGGAAATAAGAGAAATGTTAGCAGATTGGTTGCAGTATCACCAATTAAATGGTGCATTTAAAGTAGTTAAAATAGAGGGTTTGAAACAGAAAGATCAAGATTTGAAATGGATCTGTTGGAAAATAAGGTGAAAATATTGTCAAAAATGTATAAATTACTGTTGGAATGGTATACAAAGGATGAAGAAGTTAAGGGAGTGATGATAGACTGGGCTAGAGATTTTGGGTACAATATCCAACTTTCATCATGGGAAAAGTTATGGAAAGAAGGAATAAAATTTATAGCATGCTGTCCGCTGAAAGAAAATTATATGAAAATGATGTGTCGTTGGTACCTAACACCAAGTAAGAATGCAAAAATGTATAAAACTAAATCAAATATGTGTTGGAAATGTAAAGAGAAAGAAGGTACTTTCTTCTATATGTGGTGGTCATGTTGTAAGGTAAAAGACTTCTGGGAAATGATTTATAATGAATTAAAGAAAATGTTTAAAAACAGATTTGTTTAAAAAACAAGAAGCCTTTCTTTTAGGTTTAATAGGGGAAGAAGTGCCAAGAGAAGATAAAAGACTTTTTATGTATGCAACGACGACGGCGAGAATGTTACTAGCCCAAAAATGAAAAGAAGCATTACCAACAAAGGAAGAATGGCAGACAAAGTTGGTGGACTATGCAGAAATAGCAAAACTGACGGGGAAGATCAGAAAACAAGAAGACCTAGAGAGTGGAGTAAATTTGTACTTTATTTTTAAAAAACCACTGTAAACAGTTAAAATCATTGGTAGCATTGTAATGACATTTGTAATGTGAAATTAATTATGATAAATTAGGGACGCATAATAGTTGGGAAAAGTTGCAATTTTTTTTTATGATTTTTAATTTAAGAACCCATGGGTGGGAGGAGAGGAAGTTGGAAGGTTCAGAGAACCTTGGACAGTGGTACCTCGGGTTACGAACTTAATTCGTTCTGGAGGTCCGTCCTTAACTCGAAACTATTCGTAATTTGAGGTGCGCTTTCGCTAATGGCGCCTCCCGCTGCCGCCGCACCACTGACACATGATTTCCGTTCTCACCCTGGGGCAAAGTTCTCAACCCAAGGTACTACTTCTGGGTTAGCGGAGTTTGTAACCCGAACCGTTTGTAACCCGAGGTACCACTGTATTTGGATATATGTGTGAGAGATTATATGTATAAAAATGTGGAAACTAATATAAAAAACAAAAACCAGGATGTCCCGATTTGATTGGAGCTGTTGAGGGTTAAGCATTCTGAAGTGGTGCAATCCCTTCTACTACCTCAATCCTGCAGCTTGTATAGATTACGCCTCAAATCCTGGGCCTGTCAGGCTTATTTATAGCTCAGACAAGTTCATCTGTATTAGATTCCGAAAAATAAGCAATGGACACAGAATGGCCTACTAACTTTCTTTAAGACGAAACAAAACAAAACATTTCCCATCCCCAACCTTACGAGCTTCTTGGGAGAGCAGGAAGAAATTTTTGCAACAACACACAAGCAAACGCAGAAGAAGCCGACCAAGGCTCTACCGTGAGGAGACGGAGTGAGCAGCAGGTGAACCGCAGCCATAAATGCGCTGCCTTGAGAATGTTCACTAAGACATGTCAGCTTGATTTGAATCACTTGCTAAAGTGCAACCTCGCCAAAGCCAAGAGAACCTCCGTTTCTTCAATAAAAGGGAATCCCAAAGCATAAATAAAAGATTTCACCTGTGAAGAGTGATTTATTATCTCTCACTCATGAGAGAGATAGATGTGATTTTTCCCTGCGGTGGCCAGTGCTCTTAGTTTTAAAGTAAAAACAAGCCCACAAACAAACAATCAATCCTCTGCAAGAAAGGGGAAACTTCGGAACAGGTGAAAATGCGATTTCTTACGCCGATGCAAATTCAAAAATAGCAGGTTGATCACCAAGGCAACTTTCGGTGGCCATTTATAAAACAGCACTTGGAAGGTGGGCAGACTGTATTATTATTATTTTTAAGCACCACTTTTCCCTGATTGTGGGTCACTCACTGCAGGTAGAAACTCAACTGGTGAAACTCAATCACCTTACTTCTTCGGTATGTTAATAAAAGGCATATCCATTGAATTTCCAGGTATCACAGAGCTCTCAAAACCATCATACTGGAGGCGGGGGAGAAGGCCTTTCCCTTTTTAGTTTGTGGGTTGTGTGTTATGGGGTGCTGCTAAATCCTATACTTTCAGCAGAATTCTGATACACTGAAACTAAGAAGGTGGTGCTTTTCTTGTCCTGGAAACTAAGCAATTAGAAAAATCTTTTACCTCTTAAGGTAAAGTTGCTGTCTCCAGATCTAGATACAGGTAGGTAGCCGTGTTGGTCTGAGTTGAAACAAAATTTAAAAAATCCTTCAGTAGCACCTTAAAGACCAACTAAGTTTTTATTTTGGTATGAGCTTTCGTGTGCATGCACAAGCTCATACCAAAATAAAAACTTAGTTGGTCTTTAAGGTGCTACTGAAGAAATTTTTTTATTTTGTCCAGATCTAGACTTTGTTGATTTTTTTTTTTTTTGCTATAGTTATCTTTACATATTTTGCTATTTTTCATCAATAACTCTCTTTTTCTTTTCTCTCTCTCTCTCTCTCTCTCTCTCTGTTACCCACATTGCCCTACATACATATTTCCATATAATTCTTCCTTCTGCTGTTATTTTTTAAATGGGAAAGAATAGCATGTTTGGATCTTATTGACATTAATTTCACTAAATGTAAATTCGATCCTGTTACAGCCACTGACTACTAGATTCATCTTGGGGCAGCGTGCTTATACCTCGGCTGTGCAAGGAGAAAAATTCCCTCGGGGACTGTTTCTCCCACCGAGGAAGTATTATAGCAGAAAATGTTCTTTCTGTAGGAACTCTGCATTCTGTAGGGCAGTGATGGGGAACTTTAGCCCTCCAGGTGTTGCATGAAGAACAATTCTACCTTTACCTATGACACTGGGGGCACGGGGATTGCTTTTTAAAAAACATTTTAAGCTTGTTTGTTTTCAGAATATAGAACTGTTGGTAGTTCAGTGTAATTCTTGTAGAATGGGGCAGAAAGCAGACTGTTGCTGGATCTTTCATCAAGATGCCATCTACCCCTGCTTTTCAGAGGAGCAGAACTCCCCGCAACCTTCCCTCTTCATTCCTGCTGGGTTTGAACAGCAGCAGCAGCAGGAGGAGGTGCAAATATAGCCTTAGTGTTAGGTGAATGTTCATGAAGCATAATCAATACAGCTGAGGGTTTTTTTAAAAAAAGAAAAACCCAATGTACTATTAAACCAAGGACCTTGATTTAAGAAGCTCCCTACAACTTGGGATTCAGCACTTTTTAAAAACATAGGTGCTGCTCTCTAACAAATGACACTTTTTAAATGATATCCGACTCTCAAGCTTGGTCGCTGTGATTGAGCTAATGTTCAGAGCGCAGTGATTTTCCTCGACGGTGTTCATCATCTTACGGGACGCCAAGTGCTTCTCAGTGACAAATGCAAAAACTCGCCGCCTGGTGATTGCATTCGTTCCGAGTTTACTGACAGGAAAACAATCATGTGCAAAATGCAGGAGCTGCCCTACAAGTCTCTTTGACTGTGCAGCAAAGGTGTAGCTAGAGACACGGCTGATAATAAAAAATAGGGGTGTTGAGAAGCCACTCAAATGTATAATGATGATTGCAATGGGTTGAGCTGTGGAGCAGCCAATCAGCATCCACCGAAGAGCACCTGCCATTCAACAGTGCTGGGGGGGGGAGAGAAATTAATGAGCCCCAAACAGGAAATTTAAATATGCGAAAAGTCCAACTTAGATTCCACTTTAGATGATGTTGGATGGTACAGTCTGCCTAGACTCATGCAGTATATTATCAGTAGCTGAAGGCTTAACAACAACATATTCCATCATTAATTACTATTATTATTACTATATTATTATCAGGAACGTACCTAGGGGTTGGTGAGGCTGGCACAGAATTGGTGCTGTATGCTCAATTATTACTAAGTCTTGGAAGTTTATGTGAGAAACACACAGACCCCCACAGAACAACATTGCTGGAATCCTGATCTTACAATCTCATTTTGTGACTATGACAATGAGGGTTAAGAATGAACAAATAATCCAGTATCCAACATAATGTTGCCTTGTGATATGTTAATTATCTAGTACTGTAAGATATGTTAACTGTGGCTGACATTTTTTGTCCGTTTTCCCCTTCTCTTCCAGACATCAGGCAATGTTCCTGCCACATGTGCATGAAATTCTCACTTTGAAAAAAATGGACTGGGTTTCTTGATAACCATCTCTTTAAAGGCTTCTTGTGCCAGGGGGAGCGTTGCACAAAAAAGGCAGCTTGCAAGCAATGCCCTAAGAGAATGCAGAGTAGACTGTGTCGAATAAGCACATCAAGAAATAGCCTATTAAATGCAGTGGGTGCTTCCAAAACTACTCTTTTGGTTGAAACTTTGTACTTAATGCCAAAACAAGTGCATTTCCCAGTTATTTTCACAAGCAGAAAGATATGGCAGCGTGTAGAACGATGAAGAGGATCAGCCCTACTTTTGGCAGAGTACGACATTCAGAGTTTGGCTCAGTGTGAGAGAGAGAGCCAGTGTGGTGTAGTGATTAAGAGTGATAGACTCGTAATCTGGTGAACCGGGTTCGATTCCCCGCTCCTCCACATGCAGCTGCTGGGTGACCTTGGGCTAGTCACACTTCTTTGAAGTCTCTCAGCTCACAGAGTGTTTGTTGTGGGAGAGGAAGGGAAAGGAGATTGTTAGCCGCTTTGAGACTCCTTCGGGTAGTGATAAAGCGGGATATCAAATCCCAACTCTTCTTCTTCTTCAGGAGACATTTCTAGCTCTACCTACAAAGGCTGGGGGTTGAACCTGAGACCTTCTGCATGCAAAACCGGTGCTCTGCCACTGAGCTATGGGGCTTCTCTAAGTTTATAAGGCAATTCAGGACCAGAATAACATGGGGCATATTTGCTGGCGTGGGTACCATAGAAGGGAGTCTGTAAACAAGCACAATTTCTGACATTGTACAGCATCTTTGCTGGTCATGGGGCACACCTGTGTATGGAAGGTTACTTCCAATTTCCTGGCTTTGTAGAGCTTGACTCAGTTGTGATCTTAACTCGACAGGGTTCTTTGTTTGTTTGATTATTGAATGCAATATTAGCATTTAAGAGTTCTGAACCAATAAACTTCATCTGTTGCTTAGAAAACAACGTTATCTCTCTCACATAGGACCAAACTACAGGTTATGTACCAGATCCATAACTGATTTGGCTTTTCTTTCTTTATATCAAAATAAAAGGGGAGAGGGGCTTTAATCCTCAACTCCATGCTGGCTTCTCAACCAAAAGCCCCTCCCAATATGTTGCTTACCTCTCAAGTTGGAAAGTACAGCTGGAAAATATTGGAGCATAAACAAGAAAGACCAGGTCTCATTAATCTGAAATTATCATACCACCTACATTTATTGACAACAGTTTCTTAAGGGTCTTTCAGAGACCTTTCTGCGGTGTGGACCAGTCCAGAACCTCTATAATGCCATTTTATTTTAATTCTGTCTCCTCGAATAAGTTGATGACAAACCAGTGGCGGATTTGGGGCTTTCAAATTTTAGCAGCACCCTGTGTGACATTAAAATTTTGCAAAAAACCAAACAAACCCATTCTTGGTCTGTTTTGCCGCATTCTTGTGGCACCCCCTGCAGCGCAACGCCCAGTGTGGCTGAACCAGTCGTGATACCCTCAAACCACCTCTGGAGAAGCTGAGGGCAGCCAACATGAAAGCATAGGTTTTTTTTAATCCCTTTAATGCCCCAGAATGCATTGGGATAGTCTTTGGAAGAATGAAATCTCTGCCTTCCTCTCCAATTTTTGGAGCAAAGTTCCTGGGTTCTTTGTAAAAGAGTAAAACTGTAGTCTGCTTCCAATGGTGTTATCACCGCAAGCACCAAACTAAAGGCTGTAAACACAAGTCATTCAAACACCCACTCACAAAAGTATACACACATTTCCTTAATACTGGTACCAGCAGGGGTGGGGAACCTGTGACGCTCGAGAAGTTATTTTTCCGCAAGCCCTATCATCCCTTGGGAAGGGGCCAATGGAAGTTGGAATTCGGCAACATGTGGAGGGCCACATCCCTGTTATATGGGAAGAAGTGTATCCTTTTCATCTTCCTTGATTTCTCTCCGAGATCAAGAGGTGATAAGCTAATGTATTATAAATTCTAGCTCAGCACAGTCCTTTGACAGGTGTCTCTGCTCTTTCTTTGCCTCGAGCTTTATCTAATAATTCATCAGATCGTTTCCGTGACACGTAACTAAAGTTGCATAAAGCCCAGCCATGCGCACAGAAAAACACACACTGAGCACCTACCGACAATGTTTCTGTACACCGGACTTTGTTCACTTGCGTCTGAGGTCTGTTCCCACATCCATTAAATGGAGGTCCCAAAGGGTAGGAATGTTAGTCTATTGCCACAAAACACAGCCAAGAATCCTGTGGCCTATTAACACATTTAATGTAGCTTTTGTAAACAAGAGTCTCTTCCACTGGGTGCAGGAACTGGTCCGTGAAGTTGTGTGTGTGTGTTGTGCGGTGTTTCCAGTGGGGATGGGATGTTTTGCAAGTGAGTTTTAAAAATGGACAGAAGCAGATATGTTACACATGTCAACCAATTGAAGTTAGCAACATTCAATGAGTAGGGGGTCAATGAGTCCATAAATGTAGACAGGACTGAGCTGAAAGTTCTCTAGGTTTGCTTTGCAGCTTTATAATGGTGAGGGTTTTTATTTTATTTTAGAGTTTTATCAACCTCTTTACAGCTAACAGATACCAAAGCAGTGTGCAATAAGACAAAATTCAAAAGGTATAGTCTTAGAAAACTAAAAACAGTAAAACTACAGCAACAATAGTACAGTTAATATTCCATAAAATCGCTGAGTTACACTTCAAAGGAAGCCTTCCTAAATAAAAATGTAACAGCCTAATTATCAAAGCGCTAGGTGCTTGTCTAATTTCATTGGAAACTAATTTAGCGGGAACTAATTTGGAGGAAGCTAAACCTCTTCAAGCCCCTTAACTCTACGTATTTGTTCACAGACACTTTCGCCCCCATTCCCTCAAAATGTAGGGGGTGGGGGGAAGAATCCACCCCAAAGCGGAGCTTCAAGAAACACAGTAGGCTTGAGCCATCATCTGCTACACTGCTTTCCCCATTGTCATTTTGGCCCTCCATCCACTATTGGAGTGAAGTCAATATTTCCCTAATCCAGTTCCTTTAGCAACAGAGAGATAGCATCGATCATCATTCTTTTCACATTAGATTTTTATTGAAGAGTTTTCCTCCCATCAATAAGAGCTACCTAGTGCAGCTCTGGCATCTCGCTGTATTCCCTCTGCCTCCTTTTTCTTTACTTTCCTTCTGGTCCTGAACTTCCCTCAAATCTCCCGTCATGCCAAGGTTAGAGGTGACCAGTTTATAAAGAGTGCATCTCTGTTATATTGACAAAGCGAGAGGGAGAGGGAGAGTAGCAAACGAAAACATTCCCAGGCCCAGGACTAGAGAGCAGTGCCTGTGGGTAAAGCAGAAGGCTTTTTTGTGAGGTGACCCATCAGGTTTCGTATACGCAGCAATAATGGAGAACGTGATAAACTGTCACCAGAAGAGGGTCTCAATTCCCTGGGTCTTAATGGTGGGATAACACAATAGGGTCAGACTAAAAAGGTTTCCTTATGAAAATTTTATCAGCAACTTTGGTAAATTGCTGTGGGAAAGGTGCTCAGCTCTCAGGCAGACCTGAAACCTGGTTTTTTTTTCTTTTACAAGGTGCAGCTAGCAAGCATTGCATCACCCCCCACAAGATATTAAGGGCACTCAAATTGAATTAACACCAAATCAGGCCGGTGCACTTAACAATACAAATGCACTTAAGGGATGCCTCAGAATGATTTGTGACTAAAGAAAGCAAAGAAGAAAACAGCCTTCAAGACCACAAGGGTGGTGTTGTGTGTCATATACAGGAAAAGCCATAAGTAGAACTTAGAATACCGGAAAACCATGAACTTCGGGGGCTCTCAAATACCTTAGACCCAGCCATAAAGTAGATGGCCTATTTTGTGGTATGCAGAAAACAATTGATAAATAAATTACAGCCAATTTTCTTAGTGGTACAGTCTCCATTACCTCTGACAGCAGCAAACTGCCTTGCTAAAATGATAAGAGGCGAATAATAGTGTATCAAGTAGCAGCCGAGGAAATTCTTTCCCAGTTCACTTTGCGATGGCAATGACACAAAGATCATTCACAAAAGGGGAACGGGATGAGCTGTGGCAGCTGAAGGAGGGAGACAGGAAGACTCCTGCGAGAGGGAAGCCAAATCTATTACTTGACTGGCTTTGGGTGGTATTAAATTCCCCCGCTCTGCTTTCTAAAAGTTAAGTCAGACTTGTGGAATCTTCTTACAGCTAATAGTTAGCCTCAGACTTCCTCAAACAGACCCTGAGCTTCACATCTAATACGACCAGCCTCAGCATCTGTCTCATTTGCAGAATAGCCAGTGGGATTTGAGAGCACTCCATCCTTGATAGAAATAGCCAAGGTATCACAAGATTAGCTTAATGCCTTTCCTAGCAAGTAAAATTACTTTAACAGGGAAATATAGACACCTACCATTTCTCCTCCTTCCTCTGTTGTAGGATTCTACAAATTTATAGTAGAAAACACTCTGCGGATTTATCATATTGTTAAAATTCCCAAAGGATTGGCCTCCCTCATAGCCAATAAGCAGTCCAGCTGATAGCATGTCAGGAGTGCGATCAAATTTTGCCTCATGTGTAAACAGTGCTATTTTTCACAAAAAAAGAGGTGCTGTAACTCACCATGAACGCCTCCCTTGTTCCCTTATAATGGCAATGGCGCCCACCTGAGAGGGGCCGGAACTGAGTTTCTGTGAGTTCCAGATTTTTAAAAGCCCTAGGTGTCAACATTCTGCTTGACCTTATGTGGGTATCCTTGAGAAATGAGCCACATAAAGTTGTGGAACTCACTCCTAAATGCATAAAATTTTGACTTTAGTAGGAGCTAGAGCAGGGGTCTCCAAACTAAGGCCCGGGGGCCAGATGTGGCCCAACCGCTTTCTAAATCCGGCCAGCGGACGGTCTGGGAATCAGCTTGTTTTTACATGAGTAGAGTGTGTCCTTTTATTTAAAAATGCATCTCTGGGTTATTTATGGGGCCTGCCTGGTGTTTTTACATGAGTAGAATATGTCCTTTTATTTAAAATGCATCTCTGGGTTATTTGTGGGGCATAGGAATTCGTTCATATATTTTTTTTCAAAATATAGTCCGGCCCCCCACAAGGTCTGAGGGACAGCGGACCGGCCCCCTGCTGAAAAAGTTTGCTGACCCCACAAGAGAGAGAGAGGGAGAGAGAGAGAGAGAGAGAGAAGAGACTTCCACAAGCCCCACCTGTGACTTTTCCAGGTCCCTCATAGCCTTCAAAAAGCAGAAACTAAGGGACTACTACCACAAAAGATAAGAGAGTCTGCAGCTGCTCTTTGCCCTCATGATTCAAACACTGCTTCATGGATCCTACCGGTAGATTAGCTTCCCACTTGTTAACGTGGGAATGATAGCGGTGTACTTTGCAGGGTTGTTGTGAAAATTAAGACGGCACGGTTACTTGGTTACCCAGTTTGAGCATAAAGGTAGACCAGTAAATGTAAACAGAACATAAACAGGCTTTTCCCACATGTCACGTATCTAAGCTCACTTCCTCTGGCAGATGGAGCAGGGCATCGGAAGAGGATCTGAAGTTTGTGCAGGTACATATGGTAGAAGCCGGTTTTTATAGGAAACTTGATCCAAAGCTGTTAACGGATTTAGAGGTAAAGAGCAGCACTATAAATAGGGCAACCTCAAGTTACACATATACACATGTTTAATAAAGTATTTCAAAAAAAAGAAAGAAGCACAAAAGTCCCATCAGCTCAGATAAACTCCACTTAAGGAGCAAAAAGCATGGCTTGGATCCATAGTTTGTTTCCAACAGCAGGAGCATCTCTTATCAGCAGTTCCAAGCAGCAGAAATGAAGGAGTTTTGCTAATTCTCCCTTCTCCCTCCAACCTCTTGTACCCAACAAATACTTGGTAACTTTCTGATGCACTGGAGGGGAGGGACTCTAGAGCAGGCATCCCCAAACGGTGGCCCTCCAGATCTTTTGGCCTACAACTCCCATGATCCCTAGCTAACAGGACCAGTGGTTAGGGATGATGGGAATTGTAGTCCAAAACATCTGGAGGGCCGAAGTTTGGGGATGCCTGCTCTAGAGGGAGGAAGAACTGGGGGGAATTGCCTCTCTCCCCTTCTGCTTGCAAGATCTCTTTTTTCTGGTTAAAGCCTTCCATGGACAGGAGAAGTCCTTCTTCTCCTTCTTCCACGAAGACTAAGTTTGGATCCAGCCCCATAGATATAAGTGACCCAAGCCTTTCGGACAAGGAAGAGTCATCAGAGATTTTTCGCGGCCTGCACCCTCATGTGGTGAGATTCAGTACCAGTAACTTGGGCAACCAATGGCCATGTAGCATTCCCACATTCAAGTTGACCTGTGAAGTGATATTTCAAAAGGCAGTCCCAGAAGTAACAAAGGATATGCCGGAAAATTCCTTCCATCATTGCTCCCCTCCGCCCGTCTCCTTTTGATTTCTTAGGAGAATAAACAGTATGTGATATTCCGGTACCCGCACTGCTTTTTGCCATCTGCAAAGTCAGCAGATGATCTGGAGACGATTGACCTGGATTCTTATCTTATGCAATTACTAAAAGATGACTTAGGATTTCCCTACGGGTAGCTTAAAATACACACCATTCTACCCAGATCCCAAGCCATATTTAGCAGACAAACCTGTCTTCCGTTAATGTAGTTTGCCACTAACCTGAGTTGCTTTCTCTGACGTACTTCTTTGGACAAGCTCTTATTGACTAAAAGGGGAATTTGTCTGGCTAAAAAGTTGGATGGAAGAACCCCGATCTATCTCCTATAAAACAAGTTTGTTATGGCATCAGATGGCCATGTTTTCTCCCCACACATCTCGCCCTTTTCTTGATCGTTCGTTTGATCATTAACTTTTCCTTTTATCAGGCATATGTTTTATTTGATGTATGCAGTGGAGGGCGATATAAAAATCAATAATAAACATAAGAAATAATGTATTTTTTATTATTGGGCATAAGTCATCTAAGCCATTTGCTTTTAAGGAACTTCACAAAATAAAGTAATGAAGGGCAAAGTTCCTTCTCTGCTGAAACTATGGAGCCATTTCTTAGCACATACTGTATATTTAGGGGCCGGATCCCCCTCCTTATCATATTTTCCTTTCCAATTAATTTTGGGGTTCGAAACTTGGAGATATCATTTCTGTGGGGGGTGCTCCAAAACCATTTGGGGGGGGGTGAGTATTATTTCCAATCTATTTTTCTGAAAGTGTTGCTGCAGCTCAGTTGAGCACTTGCTAGCTGTGTTGCTCCAATTTTCTTTGGAAGGCCGCTCCACTTCCTTGTGGGGCGCTATTGCAGGCAGGCCACGTGGTCTCCCCTTACACAGCAGGGGCGTGGCTAAGCCCCCGCATCATGAAGGGAGTCCTTAACGCGTCACGGCCCCCGGCCAACCAATCTGGTTGGCTGTGGGCGTGGCTTAGCGTATTTAAACAGGCGTGCAGCCGGGGATCTCCCTTCTTGTTCCTGCTTCTGTGGATCTCCCGCCCTCTGGCCTTCTTTCCATGCTTTCTACATATTGGCCTTGCTATGGATCTCGGTTGGTTGCCTGTTGAGCGGGCCTGGTAGGAATTTTTCCACTTAGCAAATTGGCACCAGCCATTTGGTTTTTGCCTATCTCGTAGCAATCGTCACCACTTTTGTAAGGTTTGGCGGTTAGGCATAGGTAAAACCAGGTTCTTGGGGAGGGAGTTTGTGGCCATCACCTGCCCCTCCTCTTTAAGGGTATTCCGTTAAAGAGATCCGGGTGTGTGGATCTTGTCCAAAGCCCGGGTAGGGGCTAGGGCAGGGGTCACCAAGGTTTATCTTGCCTGGGCCAGATCAGTCCCACGGAGATCCCTTCGTGGGCCAGATCATGCATGCAGGTGCGATTTTCGGAACCGTGGAAGTGAGTCCCCACACTGCGCCGCGCCGGTTCAGTGCAGTGGGCAAGCGGGCAACTTGGTTCGGGGGCAGCTCGTGGGTCGGTCAAAAGACCTCCGCAGGCCGCCTCCGGCCCATGGGCCTTAGGTTGCTAATCCCTGGGCTAGGGCCATGCCACGACCCCATCGGGGACCCTGGGGCAGCTCTTAGTTGATGCACATCAACAGGGCTCCCCCTACTGGTGGTTGACCCTTACTAGACCACCTGCATGGCAGGCAGGAGTCAGATATAGCCGGTTCAATTCCAGTGCCTAAGCCAATACCACTCACATTGTGTAACCAATAAAGGTGTAGCCTTTATTTGCCCATTAACCTAAAATACTGTGTCTATTGTTATTATTCAACAAATGGGGGGGGGCTCGGGGCCTTGACACGCAAATAGGGGTTCAAAAGCCCCTGGGAAGTTGCCCCATGAATATGTTGCCTTGTATGGATGAGCAGGTGGTTAAGTAGCCCAGAGATCATTAAGCTTCTTTATCTGCATCTGAGAGCCCTATCCTTGGCTGAAGCCAGAACGTACTAAGGGTGGGTAAGGGAACCTTGTCTATTCATGGTCTGGAAACCAAGCCCTATGAGGAATTTGGTCCTTAGACAATTGCTATGTAAGGAACATTCACAGAGCATTCAGGTTCCTTGCTTATACAGTAGTACCTTGGTTCTCAAACTTAATCCGTTCCGGAAGTCCGTTCCAAAACCAAAGCGTTCCAAAACCAAGGTGCGCTTTGCCATAGAAAGTAATGCAAAACGGATCGATCTGTCCCAGACTTTTAAAAACAACCCCTATCACAGCAATTTAACATGAATTTTACTCTCTAACGAGACCATGGATCCATTAAATGAAAGCAATAATCAATGTACTGTAGTATAAAATAAATAAGACAGTATTGTAGATGATAAAAATTAAAATTATTTCCCCCCCTTACTTGCACTGTTGATAGTCATTGTTTGGATGTGGGGCTTTTATCCATTTCTGCAGTCACACAATCAATCAATTAGCTGAACTGGATTCCACACAGTAAAAAACAACAACAAATTAACCGAAAAGGATTTTGTTCCAATGCGCAGAAAGTGGGGAAAACAAAGTGTGCTCCAAAGAAAAACACTGACTTGCAGATATATGAGTCAGAGCTGAGGCTGCATTCCTTTTGTCACAGGCTCTCTTGGGAGTCGTAGATTCCGGGATGTGGCTATTTTTCACAGCTCTGGGAAACTGGGGGACAGATTACTAAACGGATGAATCACATCCAAGAGAAATACTTTCGTGTCATCAGGTTTGATCCTGGTCAACAGAATGAGGTAGTGAGTCTGACTGTGCTAGAAATCCTGATTTGAACCGGGAATGAACCACATTCGGGGTTTGTGTTTCAAGGAAAGGGCGGGTGAGATCGTTGGCAGGATGGAATGTGGATGGAATGACAGTCGGGGAATGACGGCTGGGGAATTTTGCCAGTTGACAGTTGGAAGAGAGAGAGAGAGAGAAAGAGAGAGATAAGAGGGTGGAGATTAGAGAGTAAGTTTAACTGGGTGGGAATATTTGAGTTGTTCCTGCTACTTCTAAATGCATTGATTCCAGACATAAATTTGTTTTCATTGTTCCTATGCAATCTTGCCTAATGAACACATTTTTGAAAACCTAAGATCTATGTTTTCCCTAATATAATGCAATTTTCTCTGTTATTTTTGCTAATATGTGCCTGTTCATGCACACTTCACCTTAGTAAATACATTTCTGGCTGGAGAACTGCCCTGCAAAATTCAGAGAAGCGCAAACTTCAAAGGTTGGCTGTGTTTGGCTTCACATCTTGTTTCAGAAAGTGCAAATGACGTCGGTTCACCTCTAAATGCGAATGGAATCCAATTTCTCCCCCACCCTGCATTGCCCAAACAGATGCAGTTCCTCTCCCAACTGCAGCAAACTGAGCACCAATGTCTGAAAGAAAATCCCACTTGCCTTCAGCAACATGGTTAGAATCCTCAGGATTCCTAAATGAATGGAAGGGAAGGCAGTTCTCTGAAGACTTACAGACACAGGTTGGAAGAAGAGGGGCAGAGTTTGAGCCCTCGTGGGCCCTTTTGAATGCCCATGAAGAGCTTGTGGCAACTCTGAATCAGTTGGGACTAGTCTACAGAGAGAAATCAAAGATCACATGAGAGATACAGAAAAGAATATAAGATAGAAATTCATTGGGCAGTTTCATAGGATCTTAGAGCTGGAAGGGTAACCCAAGGGTCATCTAGTCCAACCCCCTGCAATGCCAGAATCTCAGCTAAAGCATCCATGACAGATGGCCATCCAACCTCTACTTAAAAACCTCCAAGGAAGGAGAATCCACAACCTCTCGTGGGAGTCTGTTCCACTGCTGAACAGCTCTTACTCTCAGAAAGTTTTTCCGAATGTTAAGTTGGAAACTCCTTTCTTGCAATATGAAGCCATTGTTTCAAGTCCTACCCTCCAGAGCAGGAGAAAACAAGCTTGCTCCCTCCTCCATGTGACAGCCCTTAAGATATTTGAAGATGGCTATCCTATCTCCTCTAGGTCTCCTTTTTCTTCATAAGGCTTAATTTCCAGACCCTTGATCATCGCCCTCCTCTGCACACATTCCAGCTTGTCAATATCCTCCTTAAATTGTGGTGCCCAGAATTGGACACAGTGTTCCAAGTGTGATCTGACTACGGCAGAATAGAGTGGGGCTATTACTTCCCTTGATCTGGAAACTATACTTCTGTTGCTGCAGCCTAGAATAGCATTAGCCTTTTTTCGCTGCTGTTTTTCTCGGGCCAAGGAATCCTGGGTCCACCTCCTTACTGAGCCATGAATTCGTTGTACAGTCCTCATCGAAATCTATGCAAGTCTCTGTTCCCCATCTGCTAAAATACCTGTTGTGCAGGTATATGGTGAGGGGAACACGGAAAAGGATCCAGGGCTTGAATATTCACGTCACCTTAGTCCTGAGAGATCCTACATACATATCCATTGTAGTGTTTTATTCGTTTTCTCATGTAGGGCCTAGAACAATCTGATTTGCTTCCATTGAACTAGTCCCTGGGGCTTAAAATGGTATCATGTTGCTTTTTGCTTTTGCTTCAACTGGATTTCTTCTGCCTTTGACATTTCTACCGCACTCCCACCCCCCCACCCTCTAGGTACAATTTCTTTTTTTATCTCAACCTTCAATAGTTAGTTGCTTTCTTTAAAAGGTTTCGGTTATGCTGAAAGAACAAACAAAATCAAACTGCACCCATGTTGTGATTTCCTGAGAACTCTTACTGGCTTGCTCAAACTTTGTGGTTGTGAATCTCTGCAGGCCCAGTGCAAAACTACTTGCCCTTCCCTGCAGAGGGGGAGCGACTAATTTGGCAACGCCTTCTTCCAAAGACTAAGTCAGTGGGACTTGAGACTTTCTCTTCATCGTTTGACCCCCAGACCTGAGCTTCTCCACCCAGTATACAGGGAAGCCCATTAGACCTAGGCAGGGGTCAACCTCAAAAGCTCTGCCATTTGTGCTGGTAAAGACACAAAGAACACACCCCGATACATGGAGACGAGCTTTCTGTTCTTTATTCAAATGCGACTTAAAAGGTAAAGGGACCCCTGACCATTAGGTCCAGTCGTGACTGACTCTGGGGTTGCGGCGCTCATCTCGCGCTATTGGCCAAGGGAGCCGGCGTACAGCTTCCAGGTCATGTGGCCAGCATGACAAAGCTGCTTCTGGCGAACCAGAGCAGCACACGGAAATGCCGTTTACCTTCCCGCTGTAGCACTTTATCTACTTTCACTTTGACGTGCTTTCAAACTGCTAAGTTGGCAGGAGCTGGGACAGAGCAACGGGAGCTCACCCCGTCGCAGGGATTCATACCGCCGACCTTCTGATCGGCAAGGCCTAGGCTCTGTGGTTTAACCCACAGCGCCACCCACGTCCCTCCAAATGCGACTTAAGGACCCACTTAAAGACCTCTTTTTCAAGGAACAGGGCAAAGTCTTGTTCCTGCTGGCCCAAAGGACAGGGCTGGAGCTCAAGGGCTTAAGTTACAGGGTGGTTGAACATCAGGAGAAACTTATTGATGGTAAGAGCACTTTGACAGTGGAATCATTAATAATAATAATAATAATAATAATAATAATAATAATAATAATAATAATTTATACCCTGCCCATCTGGCTGGGTTTCCCCAGCCACTCTGGGCGGCTTCCAGCAAAAGATTAAAAATACATTAAAACATCAAACATTAAAAACTTCCCTAAACAGGGCTACCTTCAGATGTGTTCTAAATGTCAGATAGTTGTTTATTTCCTTGACATCCACAGGGCAGGAGCCACTACTGAGAAGGCCCTCTGCCTGGTTTTGCAGTGAGGGAACCGCCAGAAGGCCCTCGGAGGAGGATCTCATTGTCCAGGCTGAACCATGGGGGTGGAGACGCTCCTTCAGGTATACTGGGCCAAGGCCGTTTAGGGCTTTAAACCAGTTTTGAAGATGGTGTTGGGCTTTCCTTCACTTGAAATCTTCAAGCAGAGATTGAGCAGCCATCTGTTGGTGATGCTCCAGCTCTGCATTACTTGTACTAAGTAGGACAGATCCTGAAGCTGAGGCTCCAATACTTTGGCCACCTCATGAGAAGAGAAGACTCCCTGGAAAATACCCTGATGTTGGGAAAGATTGAGGGCACTAGGAGAAGGGGACGACAGAGGATGAGATGGTTGGACAGTGTTCTCGAAGCTACGAACATGAGTTTGACCAAAGTGCGGGAGGCAGTGGAAGACAGGAGTGCCTGGCGTGCTATGGTCCATGGGGTCACGAAGAGTCGGACACGACTAAACGACTAAACAACAACAAAGTAGGACTTGGTGTTCTTGAGATGCCCACACTCCAGGGATGTTTCTATCTTTTACAGGGAGAGAAAACAAAGACACAGTGATAACTAATAGGGCTAAGTGTCCACGTTTTAGCTTGTGGTTTGGGGAGGAGCAAACATTTCATCTTGCAAAAGTGCAGGTATCTGCGTGGATCCCCTATGAAATGGGCAGTGTGGAGCAATGGGCGCATCTGACCCCAAGCGAGTTAAGACAAGGGAAATAGGGGGAGCAGGACAAACATGGGTCCACTGCAGGTTGTCAGTGAAAACTATACAGCATACTGACTAAGGCATGCAGCCTTGGGTATTGCACAGATTCGGAGATGCTGGAGTGAGCTGGATATCAGGTCTCTTGGTCCAATCAAATTACATGGGGAGGAATCAGATTGTGCCTTCAGCTGACACTTTGAGAACCATTAGGCTTCAGCGCTTCATTTTAAATTCCTCTGAAAGACAAAGTTGTGTTCTGCCTTCAGGGAGCTAAAGGCAGAAAGGGAGCTGGGGAAAAATTATATTTACTACCAGCCAAGCTGTATCTCTTGCTCCAGTTAGCATAACTATGGTCGTAAGTGGCCATTATTCTATAAGTGCTCCCTTAAATTACCTGTGAGAAAACCCAGTTCAGCACATCTTCAGTACTAATGCAAGAATCCAGTCTGGTGGCTGGTAGAGGAGCTTCTGAGAAGAGCCTAGGAGTCACTTCTCTATGCTGCTACTGTGACATGAGACACAGAAGCCGCCAAGAGACTTTCAGATCATCTGGTGCTGTGCCATCCTGGTCCAGATACCAGCAGGAAGACACAGTACTAGTTTGGAAGCTTTCTATGGCAGGTGGAAGGACCACCCTGAAGCAGTTGTTGGGAGGAGGAAGCACAGGTGACTGTCATCAAATGCAGAGATTGCCTTCCAACGTTGCTCACATACAATGAAGTGCGAAAATTGCCCAAGAGACAAATGCCATAAATGTTTACTAATGATTGACAGGTGGGCAAGGCTCACTGGGACACCCCTGATGGGACAGAATGAGAGGTCTTGCAGACTGGATACGGCTGAAGGTTTCCAACCCCACTAGCAAAAAAAAAAAAAAGGATGGTGGTCTTGAATATCCCACTATTCAGCTCCATTGGATAATCCCACGTTATATGTGTGTGGGGGAGAAGTTTATGTGCCTCTGTCATGCCCCTCCTTACTCACTTTTCCCTCTTAAGTTTAAAAACCAAACCTTCTATTGCTCAGAAGGAGGAAATATTGCCCACGCTTCTTTGGTTATCGATTATCTTTCCAAAGGAATCCCCGGATGGCTTTGAAAACACAAAACAAACATTTGAAGTCGAAACTAAAACCACACCTTAATAACAGCAAGCCCATAAAGGTAGCTTTGCAGTGCAATTCTGTGTGTGTCTATTCAGAAATAAACCCCACTGAGTTCAGGAGGACTTACTCCCAGGTAAGTGCATGGAAGGTTTCACTGTTAAAAATAATCATTATTCAAAGCAGGAGCAAATTAAACCGCACCGATCACATCAAGCTGGAAGTACGAGTAAAGAGGTCTTCACCCTCGAGCGAAACCAAGTGAGCAGTTTGGAGGCTTGCAGTGGGAAATTGAAGGGTTTGCCAAATTGGATTCCTCCCATTAAAAGTGTTCATAACTTGAAGTGGAGTTATGTATTTTTCATCTGAAAAGTCGGAATGCTGCAGCGGGGTAGAACATGGGTGAAGTGTTCCCTAAGCACCCATGAACCTGTCATTAAAGGAGTCGCGAGTCCTCCAGTTGGGGGATTACATGTTCCTTAATGTTACAGGATGTATCACTTGCAGAGAATTTCTGCCACTGCAAGCTAAGAAAACAATAAAAAAAATTGTATTAAATAGCAGCACAGATTCAACATCCATATTTCATCTAGATTTTTTTTTATTCTTCTGTGGTTTCTCACCATGGCCAGCCATGTCATGCCATTAAAATGAAGCCCCTAAGTAAATGACTGGGAGATTAAAAAAAAACAAGCCAGCACCACACCGTTTGCAAAAGGTAACCAAATTCCTCTTCCTGACAGGCTGTAAACAATGTCACAGGACGACATTGTTTTTCTTTCCGCAGCCCTGCCAAGTGAAAGAGGAAGCATGAGATTAGAAGAAAATATTTAAATCAAAAAACCAAATCCTCAAGTGAACATTGGTCAAGTCCCTCTTTCCAGTTCAGTTTGTAAAGCAGATGTGCGCTTAAGAGAGAGATATATATAATTGCTGAGTTAAGGGGGAAAAAACCCATTGGGAAGAAAAACAAAGTTCAAGGACCAGGTCTTCAGCTGACATTTGCTGTGTTGTCTCTACTAAGCAGATTCTCTCCACCAGTGATATCTAGAAGTATTGCGGGGGAGACTGGTGGATGTTTTTAAGCAGGGCCGTCTTAAGCATATCTGGCACCGTGGCGCAAAGATCCCTCCGGCACCTCCCCCCTCGTTTCCCAGCGCAGCTGTCTGGCGGGTGCAGCAGCATGGTGCCCCCTGGCGGCCCGGCGGCCTGGCGCATTGCGCCACCCAGCCTTGCCTTAGGGCCGGCCCTGTTTTTAAGTGAAAAGTATTCGGTTTGAATTTTCTGAATCGGCCGAATCTCCGGGAATTTTCAAGGGTGACAAGTTATGCATTTGCATTTTTTAAAATGAGCAAGCTATTTTACATATCTAGGCCAGGATTCAGCTAAGTCGTTGCATGTGTGGAACAAGGTCTACATGTGCAATGGGACTTCCCCTGTCTCCTCCCACCCACATGCCTCCCATGCTCCCTAAAACTGCTCTGGAGGATTGCAGGAACCCCTAGAACAGATTTTGGGAGGGGGGCATATGAGCGAGCAGAGGGAGGGAAGTCTCATTGCTCAAATGGATCTAATTTCATGCATGCATACCTCACTTAGCACTACATTGAATTCCAACCTAGATGCATATTTCAAAATAAGTGCCATAATGCAATACATCTTGTCCTAGTACAGTGGTACCTCGGTTTTCGAACAGCTTAGTTCACAAACAACTTGGAAGCCGAACACTGCAAAACCAGAAGTAGGTGTTCCGGTTTCCGAACGTTTTTCCGGAAGCCGAACGTGCTCCGTTATGAGTCCCCCTATGTTTTCTGTTGTGCTGCTAATTTGCGTCCACCCCATTGTAATTCAAGCCTTCCATTTCCGATTGCAGTGTTCTAAGGTGATATTTGGAGCTTATATTTGGTGTTTTCGTTTTTGCTATTTATTTTGCGTTTTTTGTTTTTTATCATCAATGCAGGTAAAAAATAATAATTTTTATTTTTATCATACATTTTATTTGTTTTATAGTACAGTACATTGATTATTACTTTCATTTTATGGATCAATGGTCTCATTAAAATTCATGTTAAATTGCTGTTTTAGGGGTTGTTTTTAAAAGTCTGGAATGGATTAATCCATTTTGCATTGCTTTCTATGGGAAAGCACGCCTTGGTTTTGGAACACTTTGGTTTTGGAACAGACCTCCAGAACAGATTAAGTTTGAGAACCAAGGTATCTTTGTACTCAATACTGTGGCCAGGTCACCTGTGAGCTAGCTCAGTCTGTTGCCCAGGTGTGATCTGTTGATGAGCAACTCCAAGGTTTCTGCTCTACTCGCCTTTCTGATGATTTTTTTATCTATAAACTGGACTTGGACCAGACATCCTTTCAAAATAGAGGACTCCGGCAAACAGAGGACCGTCCTCTGATAGGCCTGCAAGCAGAGAGATGCTCTTTGTAAACTGATACACAAGGTCGCCCTAGAGCCAGGGGAGGCAACCTAAGGCCTGGGGACTGGATGCAGCCCAATCACGTTTCAATCCAGCCTGCGGATGGTCAGGGAATCAGTGTGTTTTTACATGAGTCCTTTTATTTAAAATGCATCTCTGGGTTATTTGTGGGGCATAGTAATTCGTTCATTCCCCCCCCCCCCAAAAAAAAATAGTCCAGCCCATCACATGGTCTGAGGGACGGTGGACCGGCCCCTGCTGAAAAGGTTTGCTGACCCCTGCTCTGCTATCTACTGTATATTCCTGCATTTAAGACTACTTTTTAACCCAGGAAAATCTTCTCAAAAGTCGGGGGTCGTCTTATACACCGGGTCGTATTTCTTATACGGTGAGTATATCCCAAACTCTATATTTAAACTGGAAAAGTTGGGGGGTCGTCCTATACGCCCAGCATACCTGCCAAGTTGATATCAGAGAAATAAGGGACCGGGCCGGAAATAGCAGACCGGAAGTAGCACTGGCGCCATTTTGGAACTGGGCGGAGCATGCTCAGAAGTGACTTTTGATGCTGCTTTGCCCAGTTCCAAAATGGCCGCCACACCAGAAGTCGCACTGCAGCCATTTTGGAACTGGGCAGAGCAGCATCAAAAGTCGCTTCTGTTAATATATTATAACCGATATATTAACCGATATATTAACCGATATATTAACCGATATATTAACCGATAAAAAGGAGAGAGGGGGCTTTGCGCTGCCAGACCTCAAATTATATTATGAGGCCTCCTGTATGGTGTGGTTAAAAGAGTGGATTTCGTTAAAAGACCCTGACCTCCTAGACCTCGAAGGATTCAACAATAGATTCACTTGGCACAACTATCTGTGGTATGAAAAAGTTAAATCGCACAGAGGCTTCCTATCTCATGTGATTAGGAAACCACTGTACGAAGTATGGGCTAGAAACAAAAGTATATTAGAAAGGAAAACCCCAAGGTGGTTGTCACCAACAGAAGTGTTGACCATAAAAAAAACGAATATGGAGCTAAATTGGTTAAGCTATGACGATATTCTAGTTGAATCGAAAGAGGGGTGGAAAATCAAAACATACGAACAACTGAAAGAAAGAGGTATAGGATGGCTTCAGTATTATCAGATTCAGGACTTGTTCAAAAAGGATAATAGAACTTACGGATTCGAGACTAAAAAATCTAAGTTTCAATTAGAAATTGTGGAAGGCAATGAGAAATTGTTAACAAAGATGTACGACCTCCTTTTAGATTGGAACACACACGATGAAGCCACCAAAGAGTGCATGGTTAAATGGGCAATAGATTTGGGCCATAATATTAATATCGATCAATGGCAAAATCTATGGAAACATCAGATTAAATTTACGGCCCGCACTCTTTTAAAGGAAAACATCATGAAAATGATGTTTAGATGGCACCTAACACCTGTTAAATTAGCCAAAATTAACAAAACAAATAACAGAAAATGCTGGAAGTGTAATATTAAAGAAGGAGATTATTACCATCAGTGGTGGCTCTGTGAAAAGGTTAAAGTCTACTGGGAGCAAATATATAATGAACTGAAAAGACTATTCAGATATACCTTCCCAAAAAAACCGGAGGAATTGCTATTAGGAATACTGGGTAGGAATATAAAAAAAGAGGATCATAAACTTTTCATGTATGCCACCACTGCCGCAAGAGTTATCTTGGCCCAAAGGTGGAGAACGAACGAAATACCGACTATAGAGGACTGGAGAGAGAAAATGCTAGAATATTTGGGGTTGGCTAGGCTAACGGGAAGAATAAGGGATCAAAAGGAACAAAAATTTCAAAAAGAATGGGACAAATTTACAGTTTATTTGAAGGAGTATGGTAAGATATGAAAAGCCAGTTGGTTATCATTATAAAATGCAACAGAGTCAAGTAACCCAAGTCATAAACTCATGTTTAATCTGAGAGATAACTTGTGACAGGTACAATTTTATAGAGCGCAAAATTAAATAAATGGAAGAATAAATCCAAAAGAGAGAGAGGTGGAAGTCGAGGTCAAGAGAAGAAGAACAAAAACAAATTTTTGGAATGAGAAAAGGAACCGAAATAAACAGGCTATAAAATGAAGGTGATATACGGTAATAACCTTTAGTTTACTCAAAAACGACAAGGCACATTTTGGAATTTGTATATCCTTTATTTGTTTTTGTTTTTTTGTATTGTGTGTTCCTTTCTCATTTTTGCTGATGTATGTACAGAAAAGTTAATAAAAACGATTTTTTTTCTGAGCATGCTCTGCCCAGTTCCAAAATCGCTGCCGCCCCAGAATAAACTGGGAAAAAACAAAAAAATCCGTTTTTTCAGCTAGGAACAGCTGGAAAAACGGGGATTTCCCGGGGAAAACGGGAGACTTGGGAGCTATGACACCCAGTTGTCTTATACGCCAGAATTGCAGCTATATGGTAGCTGCAATTCTGTACTTGCTTGCCTGAGAGCAGCTACTTCTGAAAAGATCTATAGGGGATTGTGCAGTAAAACTCAGCTTCCTTGTAGAGAAAGAATGATTATTATTTTTAACACTTTCCAAAAATTATTGTTATAGTATCTTGAGGTTTATTGGATGCAGGGCTTTTTTTTCCAGCCAGAGCTCACCAAAGCTCAGCTCCGGCATCTTTCAGGTTGGCGCCATTGGCATTCTAAGAGAACAAGGGAGGAGTTCGTGGTGAGCTCCAGCACCTCTTTTTCTAGAAAAAAAAATGTGTTAGGAAAACATTTTTTAAAGAAACAGATAAAAGTTCCTGGAAGCTTTAAAGAGGGTTCCAAAATTCTCTTTAGCGTGCAGGAGGTGTCAACTGGAGATTTACAAAGATTTGTCTGGCAGGGGAAGAAACCAAGAATTAAACATAAAATATTGGTAGATAAGACAGAAAGAGGTGGATTCTCCATGACAGACTTGAAATTATACTTTGAAGCGTCATGTCTCTGTTGGATAAAAGATTGGATAACATTGGAGAATACGGACTTGTTGGATTTAGAAGGATTCGACAACAGAGCGGGTTGGCATTCATATCTATGGTACGATAAGAAAAAACCCCATAAAGGATTTACAAATCATGTGATAAGAAGGTCGTTATTTGAAGTATGGGAAAGATACAAAGCCTTGTTAGAGACTAAGACTCCATGGTGGATTTCACCAATGGATGTAATCATAGTGAAGAAAGTGAATATGGAAGGGGAGAGACCAACATATGAAGAATTTTTAAGACAATCAGAACAAGGCTGGAAAGTAAAACCGTATGAAGAGGTTAAAGTATACCTGACGAGCTGGCTGCAATATCATCAAATTAATGATATATTTGTAAAAGACAAAAAGACTGGTTTTGAGGAGAGAAGGTCCAAATTCCAAATAGAGTTGCTAGGGGGCAGAATATACAATTTGCTGTTAGAATGGTATACTAAAGATGAATTGACGAAAGAGGTAATGATAAAATGGGCTAAGGATTTTGGGCATAATATTGAATACGATGCGTGGTTGAAACTATGGAACCAAACAATAAAATTCACAGCATGTACTGCTTTGAAAGAGAATGTTTGGAAGATGATGTATAGATGGCATTTAACCCCGGTGAAATTAGCAAAAATGTATAGAATGAGTAATAGAATGTGCTGGAAATGCAATGAAAAGGAAGGGGATTTTTATCATATGTGGTGGAAATGTGAAAAGGTTAAAGGCTATTGGGAAATGATATATAATGAACTGAAAAAGATTTTTAAGTATACCTTTCCCAAGAGACCGGAAGCTTTTTTGTTAGGAATGATAGGTCAAGAGATAACCAAGGAGGATAATACCTTATTTTTGTATGCGACAACCGCGGCAAGGACATTATTGGCCCAAAAATGGAAGACCCAGGACTTACCGACAATCGGAGACTGGCAGACAAAGATGATTGAATATGCAGAATTAGCGAGACTGACTAGCAGGATTCGAAACCAGAGGGAGACAAGGTTTCTAAGGGATTGGAGTAAATTTGTGGATTATATGGAAAAGAATTGTAGAGGTTTAAAGACACTTGCAGGCTTGAAATAAATCCTACGAATTGACTTTAAAGACTAGATATAAAGGAACTGCGAGATAAGAACGGACTAGAAAACCTATTGAGGGGAGGGAGGGAAGTCAAACTCGGCGGAGTATTTTGTAGTTAGGAGTAATGAGAATTGTTAAAAGAGTGATGTATGTATTTTGAATGTTTGTTTGTTTGTTTGTTTTGTATAATGTTTTAAATGTGTTTAATTGGAAAATATAATAAATAGTTATTTAAAAAAAAAAAGAATTAGAGTATGGCTCCTGTTCTTGTCCTCTGCCTCCGAGGAAAAAGCTCTGCTACAAATAGTAAGTAGTAGTTTTACCGAGGTGCCACCACACTAGCAGAAAAGTGCCGAGGTAGTGTGTGGGTGGTAACCTCTAATAAAAAGCACTGGTTGGATGTCATACCTAGTGTGAGGTAGGGTGTCAGCAATAGGTTTGAGAAATACACGGAAGATGATAACATTTCTCTTCTGTTATTTGGGGAGGGATTATTGCCACTCAGTTTGGCATAACAAGATGTGTCTTCCATCCAGGGATAGACTGTTTAATGACTGTTTAGCCACTCTGAGAACTGAAGCTCCGTGAGGGGAACAGGGGCTCCCAACAACTTTCGGCATCCTTAACAAACAACACTTCTCGGGATTCTTTGAAGGGAGCCACAAATATTTAAAGTGGTACATTCCTGCCTTAGATACAGCATAGATGGGACCCTAAATGATTTTAGCTGCATTGTAAATAAGAAATAACAAAAACCGATATGATAATACTGAAGCGGAGCTGGACAAGCACCTTGAAACCCTGAAGATGTAGAATTAAATATTTATCTTCCCTGTCTACCATATAAGTACATGAAAAACCGCCCTGTCTAGGGTTGCCATATTTCAAAAAGTGAAAATCCAGACACAAAAGTTATTGAGCCTTTTTTCTTTCTTTTTTCTGGGGGGGGGGGGTGTTGTTGAGATTTTTTTGAGCTATCTTTTAGGGAATTTGCCCAAAAAAAGGCAACATGCTATATGCCGAGGTTTTCCCAGACATTTCCCCAATTTTTGGAAAATCCATCGAGACACAATTTCCTGGAAATGTCTGGGCAATTCCAGATGTATGGCAGCCCCAATCCTGTCCCAAGGGAGACTTTTGTTTTGTATTGTTTTGTTTTGTTTTTTCAGGCTGTAACAACGGAGCTTTTTGCAGTGTTGATTTCACACATAAACACAGTGAATGCTACCTATTGAAAAGGGGATACATGCGGGTGGCGCTGCGGTCTAAACCTCTGGGCCTCTTGGGCTTGCCGATCAGAAGGTCAGCGGTTCAAATCCATGTTACTGGGTGAGCTCCTGTTGCTCTGTCCCAGCTCTTGCCAACCTAGCAGTTCGAAAGCACACCAGTGCAAGCAGATAAATAAGTACTTCTGTGGCAGGAAGGTAAACGGTGTTTCCGTGCGCTCTGGTTTCTGTCACGGTGTCCCGTTGCACCAGAAGCGGTTTAATCCTGCTGGCCACATGACCCGGAAAGCTGTCTGTGGACAAACGCCTGCTCCCTGAGCCTAAAAGCAAGACGTGCACCGCAACCCCATAGTCGCCTTTGACTGGACTTAACCGTCCAGGGGGTCCTTTACCTTCACCTTACCTATTGAAAGTGAATCCACTTTAGATTCCGCCTGTAAATCTCCTTCTAAAATCTCCATATAAAATGCTAGACTCACGAGGAGGAGAAGCTAACCTGTGAACAAATGTGAACACCACCCTGAGCGCATTTTTATGACACAGTTGCCCCCAGTGCATTCAGACACATTACTGTGTAGCAAGTGCTAAGTACTGCAGAAAAAGAGGAGGAGAATGGTATCAGCTGCCCTGTTCCACAGAGTATAGGCTGGATACACAAAGCTGGGCCGTAATGATTTCTCCACCCCTGCAGTTTCACTTGTGAGAAGAGAGCAGCAGCCACTCTCTCTAAAGTCCCTCTCTAAAGCAGGGCTCGAATGTTGTGTGCAAACAAACAGCAGGGAACCTCGAACAGTTTGCAAAGTACAAACAGGATGGCATCTTGCTGCTTCACACTGCGCAGGGCTGCCATTGTCTGGGTGATCCGCAGCAGAAATCAATCGAGGAGACTAATGATGGCTTCAGAAGGGGATGAAAGGAAAAGAGACGGAGACTAACAAGGTGGAAAAAAGGCACGGCTGTCAGAAAATGTGCCGGGGATTGTAAGAAATTGCTTGTTGTTCATTTTGGATTTCCTCGTAGAACAGTAAGGCCAGGCTGTACCACGTGAGAGGCGCATCCCAGCCAATATCCTTTGCAAGGCTGCAGGGTATGTTGGGTTGGCACCGTGTGACCCAGAATTTGTGCCCCAGCATCCTCTGCGAGACCTTGGGCCATACAATTCACAGACAATTCACAGACTCTCCAAGTGTCCCTATTTTCCTGGGACAGCCCTGGATTTAGATGGCTGGGTGCCTACTGGAATAAATAATAATTTACTACTCGTACCTCACTCCTCTGACTGGGTTGCCCCAGCCACTCTGGGCAGCTTCCAAGAAATCGAAACATTAAACACAGTAAAAATCAAACATAAAAAACGTCCCTATACGGGACGACCTTTAGACGTACAGTTGTTAATTTCCTTGACATCTGATGGGATGGTGTTCCACAGCACAGGTGCCACTACCGAGAAGGTCCTCTGCCAGGTTCTCTGTAGCTTCACTTCTCACAGAGAGGGAACCGCCAGAAGGCCCTTGGAGGAAGACCTCCATGTCCGGGCTGAATAATGGGGGTGGAGATGCTCCTTTAGGGCCAAGGCTGTATACCAAGACAAGGGAGCGTGGGAAATACAGTTCTCAAGCCATATTTCCCATGCTTCATTGCTCCAGTAGATTCTGCCAAGTGTGATCATGGCAGAGTCTAGGTATTAATCCTGAGGCCCGCACCTAACCTTTCCAAGTTGAGTTTGGGAAGGGGGTGGGTCCATAAGGATTGGTGGAAGAGAAGATGCCATGGAGACAAGCTAATTCTGAACCTAGAGGAATCTGGGCCCAATTCAGGATGGGTTCAAGGGATTGGAATCAGAGGCGGAGCTAGCTGCTCCGGGGACAGGCCAATGGGAGCGGGGCGAGCGTCCCAGGGTGGCATCGCGGCGAGCATCCCAGGGGTCATTTTGTATTTGCTCGTAGAACATTAAGCCTAGGCTGTACCATGTGAGAAGCGCATGGGGGGTGGAGCGAGCCATGGCGGGCTGCTTCTTGGGCGGGGGGACGGGGACAGAGCCGCGCTGCTGTGCCAGCAGCCTCCCTCCCTTCCCTCTTCCTTTTGACAGCTCAGGAGGGCTTTCCCCCAAAGCAGCCCAGGATAGGGGGGCAACAGTGTGCCACCCGCGACTCTCAAGCCTCCTCCAAGCTGTCAAAACGAAGGGGGAAGGGGGAAGGGGGGGAGGCCGCTGGCAAGGCGGCACAGCTCCGCCCCTTCCCCCAATGGCTAGGGGTAGATTTGGGAGTCGTGGGCGAGCAGCGCACCAAATGTCACCCCCCTCAGTGATGACACCCGCGGGCCAGCTGCCCCCACCGTCCCCCCTTCCTCTGCCCCTGATTGGAATACACAAATTCAATCTCTTCTTCCTGAGATTTGGTGCCATCACTACTTTGAATTGCCACAACATGGTGTGCATGGTATCATCTGCCTTTCACTGGACCACTCATGTCCCTGGTTGCCCTCTCCAATACAGTGGTACCTTTACTTATAAATTTAATGCGTTCCGGACGCACATTCGTAAGTAAAAAAAAAAAAAAGTCAAATCCCATAGGAATGCATTGGGAGAAATGATTCGTAAGTCGAAGCAACCCTATCTAAAAATTCGTAAGTAGAAAAAAATCCTATCTAAACCGCATCCAAGATGGCGGACGGAGCTCCATTCATAAGTAGAAACATTCGTAAGTAGAGGTACCACTGTATACCAAAGAGAGTGCAGGATGCCACTATCTGTCTGTGGCAGGCTAAGAACACCAAGGTGTGTGCTCAGCAGCATCCCAGCTTCAAGGAACCCTGGGACAGGTAGATTTTAGGGAACCTGACACCCACACCTCCTTCCCCTTTGGCTCAACTGTTGCGAGAACCTTTCTGGAGGGAGATTTCCAGCTTACTTGTCATTAGACCTCTGAAGAGCAATCAATCTGGAATCAATTCAGGAACCTGAAGCTACAAGTTATCTGTTCTTGTTTATTCACCATGAGGAGAAGGCTTTAATTAATATAATACATAGTGGTCAATGCCTGGCTTTTAAACTTTACCTTTTCCCCATTGGTCAATCAATATGTATTTTAATCTTTCTCCCCTTTTAAATGTGTTTTAAAAGTCTCACAGAACAGGAGAAGCAGATTGCACAGTTATTAATTGCTATTATCAGCTCTTTCATTTTCCAAACATCAGCAGTTTCTATAAATTCCGCTTTTATCCTTATACTTAAATCACCTTAGTCTTCTACATCACTTATGTCTGGAAACAATTGGTTCACAACTGAGGAGACATTCCGTTAAGCCAAAAGTGGTAACAGATTAAAGCCAAAAGCCAGCTTCTCCTTAAAAAAATCTTTCCTAATTTTGACAATGAGAAGAGACAAAGATATCACATGACTAATTTCACGGCACTTCTGTATCTCACTGGGGGTGAGGAGGTGCTTACTATTTCATATCTATCACATATAATGTAGTGAGATTGTTGTGGCATCCACAGCTGAGCTTGTGGTCCAGATATCCAAAGCAGATTTCCCCTCCTCTCAAGGTTATTACAATTCATGAAAATAGGTGGAGTGATCACAGATTCCAAGAACTTAGCAGCCAAATCAGGACTAGTGCTTGTGCAAGTTTGGGGGTGGTGCAAGTCGGACGTCTTATCTCTTCCGTTTGACCAACACAGGGCCTTCATGCTGGTGAGACTGAATGTGCTACCCAGGGCTGTCTTTACTCAGGGGTGCAAGGGGTGCAGGGCACCCAAGCGCCAAATTCTGGGAGGCACCAGGCGCCCACCGCTGAAGCCGCCTAAGCTCTTAACTATCTACCTGTTAGGAAATAATAAATAATTTTGATTAAGCTGACATTCAAAGCCGGCTGCCTCCACCCTGGCTGTTTTCTCCTCCTTGGAGTCCTGCCCTGCATGGAGAGGCGTTTCTCTCTCGCCCACCATTGGCGCAGCTGCTGAGTCCCTCTTCTTCTCCTTCCTCCTCCTGGGGAGCTTTTAAAAGCGCCTGGATCATAGAATCATAGAGTTGGAAGAGACCACAAGGGCCATCCAGTCCAACCCCCTGCCAAGCAGGAAACACCATCAAAGCATTCTTGACATATGCCTGTCAAGCCTCTGCTTAAAGACCTCCTAAGAAGAAGACTCCACCACACTTCTTGGCAGCAAATTCCACTGTCGAACAGCTCTTACTGTCAGGAAGTTCTTCCTAATGTTTAGGTGGAATCTTCTTTCTTGTAGTTTGAATCCATTGCTCCATGTCCGCTTCTCTGGAGCAGCAGAAAACAACCTTTCTCCCTCCTCTATATGACATCCTTTCATATATTTGAACATGGCTATCATATCACCCCTTAACCTTCTCTTCTAAACATACCCAGCTCCCTAAGCCGTTCCTCATAAGGCATCGTTTCCAGGCCTTTGACCATTTTGGTTGCCCTCCTCTGGACACATTCCATCTTGTCAGTATCCTTCTTGAACTGTGGTGCCCAGAACTGGACACAGTACTCCAGGTGAGGTCTGACCAGAGCAGAATACAGTGGTACTATTACTTCCCTTGATCTAGATGCTATACTCCTATTGATGCAGCCCAGAATTGCATTGGCTTTTTTAGCTGCTGCATCACACTGCTGACTCATGTCAAGTCTGTGGTCTACCAAGACTCCTAGATCCTTTTCACATGTACTGCTCTCAATGTGAGATGTGAAGCTGCACGCCTTTGCGGAGCTCGGGCGCCCAGTTCTTGAGGTGCGATGGCAGCGAGACTCAGAAGGGCAGGACGCCGCCGATGCCATGGCCTCGTCTGCAACTGCAGTGAAGCATTATGTTGGGTGTAGACGTGGACAGCACTAAATTTGAGGGCCCTGGGCAGATCTTTGCACCCTGGCAGCGCATATGCTAAATACAGCCCTGGTGCTACCCTCAACAGTGCTTACAGAGAAGATTCCAGAAAACATGACTCATGAAGAGACAATGGCGCTGTGGACAGAGAAAAATAGAATCAGTCACGCATGTTCTTTTATACTGCCTCTGGTACCAGAGGCGTGGGAAAGGGGAAACCGGGATGTTCTCGGTTCAAATCAGAAACTGGGATGGCTTTGGTAATTCCAGGACTATCCCTGGAAAATGGGGACACTTGGAGGGTATGGTAACAGGATAAGGCTTTTGGTCTCAAATCCTGCTTTGTCTAAGCCAGTGACCCACATCACATGATGTGCCGTGTGAGGAAGCTGCCCGCTTCTGAATTTACTGCTCCCTTTCTATTGCATTAGGCGTTCCTGAGTTCTAAAGTTCAGTTTGGGAGGCACATTGCAAATTTGTGTTTGCAATGTTCAGCGATTGCATTTGGACGGTTTTAAAGGATATAAACACTACCGACACAAATACAGCTTATTACTCCTAGGAAAGTAGGTGAACGATTACAGCCTTGGCTTTCTTGTGAGGAAAGGGCAGGCAGAACTAAAATATGATGTTTACCAATGTTTTTTTTTTAAAAAAAATGTATAAAATGAATAATTTTAATGCAAATAAATTAATATCAATGAATTTTTTTGGGGGGGAAACTAGAATGTTTCAAAATCTCAGTGAATTTGCCAATGGAGGAAAACACTGAAAGGTGAGAGCAGGCTTTTTTAAACCGCTAACTTAGGGAAAATACTGTCCTCTTTTCCTTACTATTCTACCTGTAAAAGTAAAATAGTAAATCAACCAATCAATCATTTTTTTAAAAGGAAAGCAGATCTGTTTTCCACAACCACCACCTCACCACCCTCGTTGTGGCTACAGGCCTAAAACAACTCCTTAGGAATCAGTCCCCTGGGCACCATAACCTGGGAGTAAGCTCAGTTAAGCACAAGTAGAACTTGTGAATCTAAAACATGAAATAATCAGGTCAAATTAAGATTGGTTGGTGCTAAACTTGGAGCTGTAATATTTTGGCCAGGAGGGAGCATGGCCCTTTATAGTACACGACAAGGCATTGATCCATGAAGGGGACAAAGATGCATTACTCTGGTTAAAAGAATCAAAATTCAATGCCTACAAGGATTAAATCCACTTCTGCAGCCATTTTATACTTATATATCTCTTCCATTCTGTGTTGCACCCTTTTGTCCTGCGTAAATTTGGCCTCGACTGTCAGACTTCCTTGAAACAGACTGGATTTCAGGAGCAGGAATTTAGTTGTTTAACATGATCATGGCAACTAAAAAAACAGTATGGGTATGTGCATAGTTTAGGCCTCCCATACGTCTGGAATTTCTGGGACATGGCCGGGATTTGGCGGTCGGAAACAGTGTCCGGGCAAAAAAATCTCTGAAATGCCTGGGAAAATCTGGACGTATGGCAACCTAGGCCTGAAGTGTAGTTTTTGGTGAACTTTCGTTTCCGGATTTTCACTTTTTGGAATATGGCAACCCTAGCATAGGTGTTGTTTTTAATAAGAGTGACCAATTGATTATACATATGGCATAAGTTCATAGAATCATAGAATCATAGAGTTGGAAGAGACCACAAGGGCCATCCAGTCCAACCCCCTGCCAAGCAGGAAACACCATCAAAGCATTCTTGACATATGCCTGTCAAGCCTCTGCTTAAAGACCTCCAGAGAAGGAGACTCCACCACACTCCTTGGTAGCAAATTCCACTGTCGAACAGCTCTTACTGTCAGGAAGTTCTTCCTAATGTTTAGGTGGAATCTTCTTTCTTGTAGTTTGAATCCATTGCTCCGTGTCCGCTTCTCTGGAGCAGCAGAAAACAACCTTTATCCCTCCTCTATATGACATCCTTTCATATATTTGAACATGGCTATCATATCACCCCTTAACCTTCTCTTCTCCAGGCTAAACATACCTAGCTCCCTAAGCCGTTACTCATAAGGCATCGTTTCCAGGCCTTTGACCATTTGGGTTGCCCTCTTCTGGACACGTTCTGACCAGGTGAGGTCTGACCAGAGCAGAATACAGTGGTACTATTACTTCCCTTGATCTAGATGCTATACATTGTGTTTGTTTCATTTAAGCACAGTAAAGATGTTTAGTTGTTGACTTGTTAGGGTGCAAAGAGAAGACAGACCAGATCAAATTGAAGGAAGAAGGAAGCAGACAGTGGAAGAGAATGGGGGAAATGTAATAAGTCGGCTACAGATGGAAGGATGCGAACTTTCTGAAATTTTCACCTTCAGCCTCCCAAGGGAAATGGCTGGGTTTCTTAACTTATTCTCAGAAAAGTAATCCTCATTCCCTCCCCAGGTCTTCTATCGAGGGTTTGTTTATGACACCACTTACCCATAATTAGGTCTAAAACGTCTGCCTCTTTTGATGTACAAAATGACTGGCAGCTATTCAAAAGAAATAGGTTTGTAGCCTAATAGTTCTCGTGGTGAACTGGACCTACTTGGTGAACTTTATACGGAGGTTCTTGCAGACTAACAGACAATGGTAGGAACCGTTCGAGTTATTAAAAGAATCTTCTTTTTTTGGAGTCCAGCACCAGAAAGGAGAAACTCCTCCCCTTTCAAATTATATATCTTTTACAGTGCGATTCTTTCTGGCTAGGAGGAAGACTTCAGACACGTTTTCAAATAACCCCAACTGTTTAATCTGTACCCTTCAGGGAGTCCTGCTGTGTGTATATATGTGAAAGTGAAACACTGAAATAGGAAGAGTCTTTGGGTTTGGCTGGCCCTCTCTGGAAAAAAGTAGCAGGAGAAGGTGACTTGTCTCCTTTATAGAGAGTGGCATTACATGGATCATGAACCTTTATCCTTTCTTAGCTTGGACGGGATCATCGGCTCGCTGGGGACTGTCGGAGAAAAGCGGACACAAATTCTCTTTGCAACATTAGATCTGCTGACTTGGCTATTTAACTTTACTTATGTAGCAAAGTGGCAGCTTTTGATCTTAATTTATAGCAAACAGATCCGCCTGGGCTTTTCTTGAAAGGTCTTATTCATCACCTCCTTTTAAATTTTACTCTTAGTGACAATCTAAAACCAGATCAGTCAGGGTGTTCTCCCTTAGGTTTTAAGTAATTTGTTTGGATTCCCAACAAATCTAATATCCCAATAGTAATGTTCATTGATCTCACTACCTTTCCCCGTGTGGTGGCGAACCAATCAGTCAAGTACACACCCGCAGCCCCCAAATTGCATAAATACTCAGAAACTACTATGGTGGAATCAATGCTGTTGGAGCAGGGGAAGAGAGATCTTTTCCTCCAGTGAAAATATGCATGGTATACAAATCAGAGTAAGTACTGTATTTCAATATTTCTCCTTCACGTTCTCAGTTCCTGGGAATTATTTGCCTCGTCTGTTTTCTTTCTAAGCAATATTATTACAGTCTACGAGTTGGCTTATGTACTCTATTATAATTATTATAGAAATGTAAAGATGAGATACCTTGTCATTGTGTTGGTTACACCACTACAGTACAAAAAACCAGCATTTTATCAAGAAAACGCCAGAGAAACACACTTGATGAAGCAGTGACGCACAAGCTGCATTCTATGAAAGAGGCTGGGACATGTCTTGAGAAATTAATAATAATAATAATAATAATAATAATAAATTTTTTTTACAGTATATTCTGCCCTCCTCGGCCAAGACCGGGCTCAGGGTGGCTAACATCAGGTATAAAAACAATTGATTAAAATACAACTTAAAAACAGGATTAAAATACAACTTAAAATGCAGTCTCATTTCAGTGGAAATCCAGATCAAAAACTGTTTGGGGGGAGAAAATGTCAAATCTTCACCAAGGCCAACTATCCAGACTGGTCCTACGTGGGCCAGAAAAAAGCCAGGGAAGTCCCCAAGTAGGGGTTCCATCACAGAAGGATAAAGGAAAGAGGGGGAGGGGACCAGGCTGATTCCAAGCCAAAGGCTCGGCAGAACAACTCAATCTTACAGGCCCTGCAGAAAGAAATGAGATCCCGCAGGGCCCTGGTTTCATGAGACAAAGCGTTCCACCAGACCAGAGCCAGTGTTGAAAAGGCCCTGGCCCTGGTTGAGGCTAATCTGACTTCCTCGGGGCCCAGGACCTCTAGAGTGTTGCTATTTATGGACCTTACCAGGAGAGGCGACCCCATTGGTACAAGGGTCCTAGGCCACAAAGGGCTTTAAAGGTCAAAACCAGCACCTTAAACCTGGGCGGCTTCCAACAAATGATTAAAAATACATCAAAACATCAGTCATTAAAAACTTCCCTAAACAGGGCTGCCTTCAGATGTCTTCTAAATGTCATACAGTTGTTTATTTCCTTGACATCTGATGGGAGGGCATTCCACAGGGTGGTGCCACTACCGAGAAGGCCCTCTGCCTGGTTCCCTGTAACATTGCTTCTCGCAGTGAGGGAACTGCCAGAAGGCCCTCGGAGCTGGACCTCAGTGTCCGGGCTGAACGATGGGGGTGGAGACGCTCCTTCAGGTCTACAGAACCGAGGCCATTTAGGGCTTTAAAGGTCAGTAAACCAAAACAAACCACCACAAACTGGCTACTAAATATAAAGGAGAATTTACTGAGATAACAACTGGACTAGACTAATGACTATACAAACAAACAAAAACATGTTACAATGCCATGTGCAGATCTATATTAGTTTTGCCAAAAACATGGAATGAATTATATGCTCAGTGAACAATTTAAGTCTGAAAAAATGAACCATTCAACAAGTGGGTAAAGTCCATGCATAGAACAGCAACCCGATGCCAATAGAGAAATAAAAAATGTTCAAGATAGTTTGTAAAAATGCTTCAGTTGGTCGCAGGTTGCCACCACCCTCATGAAGTTAACACAGGTGGATGGAAGAAAGAGCTGGATGAATGATCTTCAGTAGGTCTTATATAGCCACCATCATGATGAAGTAAACGCAGGTGGGCAAAATGAAGGAAGACCTGTCCTCCGGATATGCAACAGGTTTTGCCACAAGCTTCATCAGTTCAAAAGGCTGCATAGTACAAATAATCCTAAAATTGCAATGTATATTAATACAAAGAAATTGTAAAGCACAAATAACATACCTTACCCAGTCAGACAAAACAGCACAAGATAGGAAAATATTCACAGGCACAGCTAATCTTCAAACATAGCAGGTGAATGGAATCAATCATTACATGGTTACATGGTTAAAGGTACAGTAGTGTCACATTTCTGTTACTACTAAACAATAGAATACCTACAAATTAAACTCATACAAAACATCCCAAATCAAATTCAGTATTAAGACCTTTAGGATACAAGGTTCCAAGTTGAAATATTAATTTGTACTCCTTAACAACACTCTTCGTACGTCCACAGTTCTTAATGGTAATTTTGTTGTTCTTGTTTAGTCGTTTAGTCGTGTCCGACTCTTCGTGACCCCATGGACCATAGCACGCCAGGCAACTCCTGTCTTGCACTGCCTCCCGCAGTTTGGTCAAACTCATGTTCGTAGCTTCGAGAACACTGTCCAACCATCTTGTCCTCTGACGTCCCCTTCTCCTAGTGTCCTCAATCTTTCCCAACATCAGGGTCACGAAGGTAATTTTTTAAAAAGTCCACAAAATAAAGAAGCTCAGATCATTCTCTGTACGAGCTGCTTGCTGGAAATGCTGCACTGCACCAAGCGGGCGTCTAAACATGTATTACGTATTTTGGACCTATGTTCAGAAATTCTGGTCCCGATTGCACAGGTGGTACTACCGTAATAGCCCACAAGCACAGTGTATACAATATGCACAATTTTTGGTAGAACAATTGGAAAATTGTTCCAGGGGTTGCTTCAACCTTCCTTCCCCTCCACGGCAGTATGAGGAGGAGGAGGAGGAGGAGGAGCTGGCCACTGGAGCCACACTGCACTTGACTCCATGCTTCGCCTCTGCACCTTGGGACATCGGGGAGGGGCTCCTAACCCAAATATATAGGCCCCCCAGGAGCTGGTGCCCCTGCCCAAAATTACCACCAGTCCTAATTTGGCCCAGGAAATCTTCCCCTCCTGTGTTATCTTTCTATGTCTCATCACAGGACAAATGCTTTATGGAATAACCCGTGTTTTGTGACCACAAACCATCATTTACTGCATTAACAATGGGTACATCTCCATATTCAAGAATTCATGCACACAACCAGCGATGTTTATAATATTGAGCATGGAAGAAAAACCCCAAAGAGACATGAGTTGTTGTTGTTTAGTCGTGTCCGACTCTTTGTGACCCCATGGACCAGAGCATGCCAGGAACTCCTGTCTTTCTCTGCCTCCCGCAGTTTGGTCAAACTCATGTTCATAGCTTCAAGAACACTGTCCAACCATCTCGTCCTCTGTCGTCCCTTTCTCCTTGTGCCCTCAATCTTTCCCAACATCAGGGTCTTTTCCAAGGATTCTTCTCTTCTCATGAGGTGGCCAGAGTATTGAAGCCTCAGCTTCAGGATCTGTCTTTCCAGTGAGCACTCAGGGCTGATTTCCTTAAGAATGGATAGGTTTGATCTTCTTGCAGTCCATGTACTTTGCTCAAACCACAGACCTCCATCTTCAACAAAAGATATGGGTCATATTATCCATCTTACAAAAAAACAACAACCATTAACTACATTCTTCATCAGAATCAACGACAAAAATCATATTCTAAAGATTCTGAAGTGACACCGTAGCTTTTATTTTCAGTTGTTAATCATATGTTCAGTCGTTCAGTCAACTTATATGAGAGACGTGCTTCAGAGTATGCCCCATTGAACATAGCTTGCAAACTTTAGCAGCCATGCAAAGGATTCCACTGCAAATATCCATCCTTGTTTTTAATACACAATGAATCCGTTTGTTTGTTTCAAAAATCTCGATCATGAATGGTTTCCCCAAATATGTCCACCCTTCTAAAATCAGATGCATTTCAAACTATGGCAATAGATGAACTGCAGGAGATGTAAAAGTGAGTGAATCAACTGCAGAAGAGAGAAAAACGTCCACTGGAATGGGGGGGGGGCGCATAGCTGTCAATAGGCTTCCTCGCGAGAAAAGGGAAAACTTGATAGCTATTGGGGGAGGTGGGTTTTTTGGCTTTTGCACATCAGGTGGTGTTTCTAAATCTGCTCTGTTTCACCTTATGCATTCCCCACCTCCCCCAGTAACACATTTTTGGATGATGGGATACATAAGCTGCATTACTGTCACAACAACAATATATATAAAAAATACCCTGGAATGCTTTTCTTGCCAAAAAAATATCTGATGAATATTTCCATCCAAGTTATAACTCAATGTCACAAAGGCTTGCACCGAGTGCACAGATATTCCTAATGACTACAGGATGCTGTTCAACTGACATATTAGAATCAGCTGTGCTAGTTGACCCAGGACAATAAAACAGTGGTATAGAATAATAGACCATCAGTTAACTAGAGCTCTTAAAACAAAAACAAGCCATTTTCAGGCTAATATTTAAGGAGCTAGGCAGCGAAATGGAATTTTCCTCTTCGCCATCATTAGAGAGGACTTTAGTACAAATAGGTAAACGCGATTATTAGGACATTGATATCGTGCAAAGCTTTCGTCTGATTCTGAGAGGAAGCCCCTCTGAGCTCAATGCCACTTACCTTCCGAGTAGACGCGTAGAAATGCGACTGTTAGGAGCAGCATTAGCAACAGAAATGCGACTGTTAGGAGCAGCAAACCGATTTACCTGTGGGGTCGTTCACCCAGGCAGCTTGTGGCCCGATGGGGATTCATGAGAAGAGAAGAATCCTTGGAAAAGACCCTGATGTTGGGAAAGATTGAGGGCACTAGGAGAAGGGGACGTCAGAGGACAAGATGGTTGGACAGTGTTCTCGAAGCTACGGACATGAGTTTGACCAAACTGCGGGAGGCAGTGCAAGACAGGAGTGCCTGGCGTGCTATGGTCCATGGGGTCACGAAGAGTCGGACACGACTAAACGACTAAACAACAACGGGAGCAGCATTTACAGCTACAAAAAAACAACTGAGGAAGAAACTTCCCCGAAAAGCAAACCAAATATATTTTCAGATCTATTCCCTTGACGGCTGTTCACCATGCTATCAACACTCTGTTTCCAGCAGTTCCCCACCAACACTGGAGGATGGAAAGAGTCCTTGAAAACCAAACCGATTTACCTGTGGGGTTGTTCACCCAGGTAGCTTGTGGCCCGATGGGGGTAGTTTTCAGAGTCAGATTTTGGTTTGATGAGGCCCTCAGCTACTGAAGGTAATGGGGCCCTTTATATGCCCAGCTGTCTTTTGTCAACAACAATTTGTCGCTGTTTTTTGTGTTGAATATTTGCTAGATGGTCATTGATGGACCTAATAGGTATCTAAAGCCATTTGCACATAACAAATAGGAGCCTACGCAACACAAAACGCTGTTGCTGTATGTAGGTTTTATTTGTTTTTTATCTTATATTTTGGAAAGGTACATTGAGTCCCCCCTCTTTAATTTTTTTGGGGGCTCTCAAGAGAGTGGGGCCCTAAGCAATAGCTTGTTTAGTTTGTTTAACACTCACGGAAATGAGACTTGTGAACAAACATATGTGAAATTGGTATCGACTGGTAAAAGACTGATCCATCTACCCCTATCTATCCTATAATATTCATGCTAACCTCCTTGCAAAACAGCCGTTCCTATACACCATTTACAAACTTCCAGTTGCGGCTCTTCTGCTGAGTAGGGAAATGCAAACCAGAAATGTTCTGATTTCCCAAAGGCAGCAATGCTTAACTCATTATTACTGCACGACCTTTTTAAAAACTATAAATTACATTGTGTCACTGTTGTGACAAGCAAAGTTTAAAACTGAACATCACCACAACCAATGTTTGGAGGTTTTTTTTGGGTGTGTGTGGAAATGGTTTTGGTAGTGCAAAGTCATGCATTGTAAACAAGCAAAGTTCTGGCCATATAGTCTTAAAATATTTGTGGTGGCTTTTAATAGACTCAGATCTTTGCCTTTGAGCTCACTTTAAACAAGAAACAAGGGTATGGCACAAAGAAAGGCAAGCCCTGTGTGTGGATAAAAGCAACTGATCCACGTTTGAGATCAATGTACAATATTTTCAGTATGTGTGTAGCAACCACAACGACTAGGAGGAACAGAAGCAGAATAGAACTTTGCCTCATAGAGAAAACACACCATGAAAAGAGGGACTTTTTCTTTTCTTTTTTTACTGGTTCATTTGAAAACAAGTACATCTGCAATTGTACGTGTGCGACCACTTTGTAAACTAGGGATGAGAAATACTTGAAATTTTTCAGAGTTCTACAGAGTGGCTTTGGAGTACATTTCTTGGAAATTTGCATGATTTTACTTATAACGGTAGGTGTATTACATATGGAAATTTTATCTTCTAGGGCAAAAGAACAAAGACAAATGTTACTAGTCAGGACCTGTGGAATCAAATCACTGCTCTTATCAAAGCACGAGAAATTACAAATTCCATAAAGCACATTGTTATTTTTCTAATGTATCCCTGATCCATAATGAGAAGCAATCTAACATATAGATTTTGCATTCAATATCGCTGTCAAAAACTACATTACACATCAAATGTTAATGGCACTGGGGAGTTGGGGTGATTAATACCATAACAAATGGTATATATTACAAATTTTCTTTTGTTCTTTACTCACAATGACGCATACAGCCAGGATTTAACCTTTAAGGGTTAAAGAGTTTAATCAATGTCAATGTCTGATCTTCTGAAGGCGATAAAGAACGGTCTGTCTAGCGATACCCAACAGAACATCACTTTGTCAAGCCACAAAGCCCCCAAAAGCTTGTCAAGTAAGTTACTAGAAACCTCTTTGTGGTTAGAACTCAGCTCCTTCCTGCTTGACCTATTATTTGATATTTGACCACTTGGTTGCAAGACACTTGCTCTTTCCAGCTGAAATGTCACTGGGGCATCTTGTCAGCTCCCCGACATCTCGGCCTGACATACAATTTTACTTTTGTGTGCTACAAGGCAGAAAATGCAGGGCAATGGCCTTGCTTTAAATTCTGTCAGCATCCAAGATGGGCGTCACTCTTGGGTCCTACTACCAACAACAACAACAACAAAAAAGGGGAGTCTATTTTGAAGGTCAAAACGGCCATTACTTTAAAGTCTCTGCAGCTTAAACTAAATTTATTACCTGCAATCCTGGTTTGGGAACTGCCCTTATAAAAAGTACATAAACATATCATCTAAAAAAGAGAGAGGGAGAGATTCCTCCCTGCACAATTGTTTCTACTTTCTTATCAAATGCGGACTTGATAAAAGGATGAGTTTGCAATGCCTGCAGGGACCGGATTCCACACTTAACTTAACTTGTTCAAATGGGCAAGTAGCATCATGTAGGTTTACAAGAAGCAACCTGACCTTCTCACATTGACCAGGAGTGACATTATTGTGCAGGAAGAGAAGCAGTCACATCATTTCTGTTTTGCACAACCTGCTTAAAGTTTGCAACTAAATGCTTGTCTTCAGTTGAGCTGACAAGAGAGGAGAAGGGGGCTCAGTGAACCATGGCAGGGCTGCCATGAAATGACAGGAATCATTGGCATACATTTCAAATAGCTCTCTCAATCCTATTAAAGTATTGCAGCCCTGTTTTAAAATAGACAAGTATGAAACAACTTTGATAGATAGAGACTAAAATGGCTTATTGATTTTTTTATATATATAAAGTCTCAGGAAAATTACCCAAAATGTGTCATTCTTTAACATTTAAAAATATATTACATAAAAATGAGCTGCCGTGATAAATAAAAACTTTTTCTTTTTTCTTTTAATGAACTCTTTTTCAGTATGCTGGGAGCGCAGGAACATAGGAACGACCCGTGAAATCCCCGCAATGAATAATGCAAAATTAATGCCACGGAAATGCATAGAGAAATAAGTGCAATTCGAAGGCTCAAAACATCCAAATAAGAGGTTTTTTTTTTAAATTAGTTACACACATTTATTTTTATATAGCTGCTTACAAAAAAAATATCAGATCTTAACATCCATTTTGCATTGCTCGTTTGGTGGTGGGTATGAAATTCAGGGTCGAGGAATATGAGGAAATCTCAGATTGGGATCTGTTGTGTACCAAGGCAAAAGATGTATCGTAGTCTGACTCTGCCTTGAGTGGCAAAAAGTCTGGGATGCAACTCTGGTCCAGCTGGGTTAAGGATCTTGAAGGTCTAGGGATGCTTAAAGTGTTTTGCGGGTCCTATAAGGCAAAAAGAAAAGGGAAAAAACCATAAATAAAACACACACACATTAGCCATAGGCCAATTAAGAAACAGTATGCTCAAATTCTACGGCATATTAGTACAGCCCAATGCACGGTTTAAAGCAGTTTTAAGCCCCATTAATTTCAACAAGCACACCATGATTATCTATGGATTACATTAGTTAACAATAATTTTTGAAAACATTACTTGTTTCGCCTTATATTTCGACTACCCTTCTCATTTTCACATTTGAATGCTCTAGTAAAGGTTTTGATTCTCTCATTCCTGTATCTCTGCTGCACTGCTATCATTAAGACTGAAAATTGCTAAATTGCATCAATCATCTACAAATCGGAACACGTGATTTTTCGCACTGTACAGTAAAGTCTAGAATAGTTTTTTCACTAAAAGTGTAACTTCATTTCTTTTTTTTTTAAAAAAAAAGCCTATTGTTTGATGATGCTGAATTATGCTTGGCCCTGACCTTTCCCAGTTTAAAATTTTGTCTCATTCTGTGTCTGGAATTAATTAAAACATGGTCAGCAACTACATTCCTTCCAAATAGGATACAGTCTTGGAGAAATATTGCCTTGCTCATGCTTATTACATAGCTGCCAAGTTTTCCCTTTTCTCGCGAGGAAGCCTATTCAGCATAAGGGAATTTCCCTTTAAAAAAGGGATAACTTGGCAGCTATGGCTTATTAACATCTACAACAGGCATCCCCAAACTTCGGCCCTCCAGATGTTTTGGACTACAATCCCCATCATCCCCGACCACTGGTCCTGTTAGCTAGGGATCATGGGAGTTGTAGGCCAAAACATCTGGAGGGCCGCAGTTTGGGGATGCCTGATCTACAAAACTGTAGCTACATTTTTCATTGATCAGAGCAAATGAAGCAGATAAAGTATTCGGGTACCATAACCCTACACATTTTTTACTCAGAACTAAGTCCCAGCAACTTAATCCTAGGTAAGAGAGCAAAGAGGAGCAGTTTGAGTCAGTCTGAAGAATATATAGGAAGAATGAGTGCCATGGAATGCATTCGATGAATTGTATGAGCACCAAAATACAGGCTGCAGTAATGAAGTGGAAGGGAATATTTGGAATTTTGCTACTGTGCGCATTGGGTTTTTGAGAGCCTCCCCCTCCCATTCCCATTACTGCTACTGGGGAGAAGGAGGAGGAAAAATCAATGGTTTGCATCTAACACCTAGTTCAGCAATTTCCTTTGATGTTGGCTCTTTGATTTCCTGATACAACACAAGCTATCTTGTAGCAGCCTGAAAAGGCGGACCTTTCAGAACCACCAATATGGTTGCAAGTTCAAATGGTTACCCCAAAGAGATATTTAAAAAGCAGTTGTACGCTCAGTTCTACAAAGAATTTCGGATTGTGAAGTTTGAGTTAGACAGAAATTAAACTTGTAATCTTTGCCGCGAGTATATTTTGGTCCTACTGCACACGGCATATTGGAGCCAAGTTAAAATCCATATGTTTATTGCAGTGGCAACACTGACTTCACATATTTGAACATCTGTTATTCTAATTAGCAAGTTTTAATTATCTAAATGTTTAAATAGGATGCCGCAGCAAGAATGCAAAAAAATTGGATTTCCTGGCTTACTCCAAAGAGAGAAATTCTGACGCTATGTGAAAATGTGCTTTGTTTTAAAATTCCGCTCCAAAAATCAAGGACAAATTGTCATTTTAAATAGGTGCAGTCAATAGGTAAAGGACAGGTTGTCTTGCATATTTGTCAGTGTCATTTTCCGCATTAACTCGCTTATCGTTCTGGCTAAAAATCATAATCATTTCTCACATTTTATTTCCCTCAAAACTCAGCTGGTTCTTTTTTTAAAAATAAAAGAACCTCAAAATCCCAAGCAAGGGGGTAGAAATCAGGTTCCCTCAGAGAGTTGCACAAAAAAAGTATGAAACTTAATGATTGGCAGCTAGTCAATAGACTGTTACAGGAAAAGGCTTCAATGTTTGGCGGTGGTGGGAAGAGGGGGGGGGGTCTGGTCTGCTTCAGTTCTCAGGCCCAGGCTGCACCTCCTAGGAAACTGAGGTAGAATAACATCCGACAAATGGAATGGAAATATGATTGCTCCTGTAGCCTTGACAGATGGAGGAAAAGCTTTCGCCGCTATTCATACGAACTGTTTTGATCCAGAACTGCTGTATGCATTTAAAACAAATGAAGAAAACACATAGCCCTGAAAGTGTAAACTTACACTGGAATAACTCAAAATAATATAGGTGGGTTTTTTAAAATTTATTACTATAACCATGTGTCTATGTGCATCAGATTGTGTTTTCTCTTTCTCAGTATCATTGCACTCTATCCCTTAGTTGGCAAGATTACAGAATTGGAACTTAAGACTCTTTTTCTGTATTTACAGATGGGTTCTGTCCAAGTGGGTGGCTCCATGTTGCAGCACCTTAAGAGACTAGAGATGCTCTGAAAGTTTGCCCTAGCCTGGCTTAAAAAAAAGAACTTCTGGGGGTCTTAAAAGGTTCCCTCAAAATAATGCTTCCCCCCCCCCCAATCCTACTACAGCTCAGATCAGTATTTGGGCTGGAGAATGATTCTTGGTTTGTCTCTGCTCATCTCCACCAGCCCCCAAGGCACTCGCCTTTTTACTTATCTGTATCTGGCAGTACAGTGGTACCTTGGTTGTCGAAAGGCTTGGCTCCCAAACAGATCGGCTCCCGAACGCCGCAAACCCGGAAGTGAGTGTTTCGGTTTGCGAACGTTTTTTGGAAGCCGAACGTCCGACACGGCTTCCCATTGAGTGCAGGAAGCTCCTGCAGTCAATCGGAAATCGCGCCTTGGTTTTCGATCGGTTCCAGAAGTCGAACAGACTCTCAGAACGGATAAAGTTCAACAACCATGGTACCACTGTATCAGAGAACAGGAAGAAGGGATCGTTCTTTCACCCTACACTGCTGTAGTGTAGCTCCTTAGACTTTTAGTCTACCTAAATGATTTCATATACTATTTGGAATTTCCAACACGGCTATATAAATACAGTGGTACCTCGGTTTTCTAACGTAATCCGTTCGAGTTCCGAGGCACTTACTTCCGGGTTTTCGGCATTCGAGTTCCAAAATGTTCGACTACAGAGGTGTTCGAAAACCGAGGTACATCATTCAAGAGCATTTAGAAATGTACTGTAGATACATGATGGGAGAATGATGTACCTTGAAATTCCGCAATAACCATTTGTGTCAGTTTAATGAATTTGCTGCATGATCCTCACCCAGTTTTTTAGGATTCAACAACTATCTTGTAGGTAGAGAACCAACATCCCCCAAGATCAGGTTTGTACTGTGGTCAGTAAAACGGGGTGTCTGCAGTTTCTTCACAGACTGCTCTGCTACCACCTTGTTTTCCCATCCAGATTTAGGATGAGCTCTAATGGCCTTAGACCCCACAAATCTGTCTAATTCTCCATTAAAGCCATCCAAGTCGGCGGCCATCACTGCAGCTTAGAATCACAGAATGGTAGAGTTGGGAGGAAGCAGCACCCTGCAATGCAGGAATCTACTACCCAACGTGGGGCTCGAAACCACAACCACAAGATTAAGAGTCTCATGCTTTACCAACTGAGCTATGCCAGCTTGTGGTAGCAAATTCCATAGTTCAACAATTTCTTTGGTGATCACTCATACCCAAGTAAGATTGTCTTCCATAACAATGGGTCTGTAAGTGACTGTGGAGGCCAATTCTGGATCCATAGTGGGGACATTGGTTTCCAGGTGGGAGCTGATCATGGTGTGGATTTGCCAAGCGTGCCTTCCTCTTAGCACGTTTCTCCCTGGCGTCCTGAGATCGAGTTTCTTCAAAGCCCATGACACCTTTGGTCAAGGCTGTTCTCCAACTGGAGCACTCGCAGGCCAGTGTTTCCCAGTTGTCAGTGTTTATACTACATTTTTAAAGATTTGCCTTGAGACAGTCTTTAAACCTCTTTTGTTGACCAACAATGCACTGTGCAGGAAGCGCTATCTTTTGTTCCGAATCTTCAAATGTTCAGCTCAAGTGCATGGTTCCAGGTTTCAGTACTGTGAGAGAAAAACTTCACTTTTCCCCACACCCCTAGAATCTCACGCAGCTCTATCATGTCTCTGCTTACTTGCCTTTGTCTTAACTAAAATATTGTAAACTTATTTTGTGGTGGCGTTGCTCCTGACCCTTGATCATTTTGGTCACCCTTTTTCTAAATCTTTCCCAGCTCTGCAATGTCCTTGCTGAGCGGCCCTTTTAACACCCCTCCCGCCCTTGTGTGCATCCCTCGAATGGGATGTAGGTGGTGCGGTGATCTAAACCACTGAGCCTCTTGGGCTTGCCGATCAGAAGGTCAGCGGTTCAAATCCTTGCTCCCATTGCTCTGTCCCAGCTTCTGCCAACCTAGCAGTTCAAAAGCACAACAGTGCAAGCACATAAATAGGTACCACTGTGGCGGGAAGGTAAATGGCGTTTCCGTGCGCTCTGGTTTCCATCACGGTTTTTCGTTGCACCAGAAGCGGTTTAGTCCACATGACCCGGAAAGCTGTCTGTGGACAAACGCCGGATCCCTTGGCCTGAAAGCGAGATGAACGTCGCAACCCCATAGCTGCCCTTGACTGGACGTAAGTGTCCAGGGGTCCTTTACCTTTACCTTGCATCCCTCGACTGTTGGCCAGGTAGACCTGATGGAGATCACTCCACGTTGGGGACAATATATACCGCAATCCAGAACAGCAGAGCTGCTTCTCAGGCTCTTATGGGAGATGGAACTCAGCGAGCACCCCGGGCTCTTTCTTCTTGCAGACAAGCAGAAAGCCAACTCTGTGGCTCTATCTTGCAGAACGATGACTATATGCTCTTGAGCGTCGCTCAAGTTTCTATGCAATGCGCTGCCATTATTAAGCCTCCATTGTCAAGCAACTCCGGCATGCACTCCTTTCATAGCACAACGCTCGACTCTTTATGCAGCTCTAAACATGGAGACGGAAAGACTGCCGACTCTGTTTTCCCCTTTCCTTTTTACCCTTTCTATTTGAATCTCGCGGGCCAAGCCTTGTGCTTGTGTTACTGGCCATATTTATGGGTGCCCATTTTATGGGCGAATGGAAGCTTGGCCCTAAATCCAAGCGAGCGGCCTTCTAATGTCCACACCTCCCCACCGCTAGTTTTAGAGGTGGCTGTTTTTCCAACCGTTACTTCAGTCGGTGGAGGCTGGGAGGGGATCAATTAAAAGGAAATAAAAAGGGGCGAGATTGTATTGACTAGCTACATATTGCTCGCTCAGCCTTTGCAACAGGCTGGAAGGGCCTGTACAGAAAAAAAGGTTTTCCTGCGACGGACAAAAAGCACCGATTAGCCAAACCGTTTTAATTGCCCAATTTGGGAACCCCTTTGCAAGAGATGTGCATCTATCTGCTGAATTTCCAGCAGTCTAATTTTTTTTGTCAGAGTCCTGGAATCTGATGCAGATCTGTTCTCTGGCAGAAAGGGGAGAGGGGAAGCGGGGGGGGGGGCGAGAAGAGGGAGGAAAAAAGACTATATTTACATTCACTTTGCCAAACATTAGCATCTTTTTGTCCAATCATTTGAATTCAGAAGGGTTAGGAGAAAACAGCTTAGAGAACAAGGGTTGACACATACAGTGTGAAATCTTAAGGTGCTTGAATGCAATGAGGGAGAAAGTGAGCCCGAACCGCATTTCAGCTCCCTAACTGCGCGGCAGCCCGCGTGAACTTTGTGACAGGTCTCTGTCTCTCAGCCACACTCGAGTAGCTTCTACTGACATTCAGCTGTCAGCCAGCATCCCTTTACCATGCCCCTAACATGCTCTACAGCTTCACCCAATTAACTTGCTTTCACTTGACATTGCAGCAAAAAGCTTCATAATAGGTGGTCAAGGTGCACGCTGCCTGCCTGCCCTCTTAACTGCTCACGCACAGCAAGATGCTTAACTACTTTCCTTCTTCCCAGCTTGCTCCGAAGTCGTGCGACTATGATTTAGTCATCCCATTTACTAAACCGGGAAGAGAAAGCCAGCATTCAGCAAAGCCACATTTCTCATTTTATTTTAAATCATGCTTTGAAAATGAAAAGGGGGAAAAAATCCAAAACCAAAGGACCGAAATTTGACCATCAAAATAATTTGATTTTATATATATATATATATACAGGTTTCATGAAATCTTTGCATTTCTATTAGCGACAGAAATGCAGGGAGTGTGGGGCATCGTAATTATGATTTCCAACAATAGCCTTTTATGACACAGAAGGATATGGCTAAGGCACAATTAAAGTGTCTTTATGATTCAGCATTCTCACACCAGAAAAAATCATTAGACATTTGGATGATTAACTCTATTACATACTCTGTCGAACAGCTGGCAGTATGTTAAGTAAAATAGTGAGCACCCCCTAAAAAATCATAGCAAAGAAAGTAAATGGATTGTAAATCTTTTAAGGGCATCCGGGAAAGATTTAAGATTCAGTTACACCTATTTTAACCCCAGATCATTGGTGAGATTTATTCCCCACTTTTTTTTTTTGCATGATCTAGGTAAATCCCCAGTTTTTATTAGGGTTAACCAAGTGCACAAGTGTCATCTCCTACTCTAAGGAAGTTACAGTATGCTATGAATGGAAGCCTGCTGATCAATATGCTATGGAAGAAATTTAAAGAGAGACCATATATCTGTGGCAGTATGCGTACAATGATCTATTGAGCTGAAGGATAAACTCATCGAGACATTAAAAACAAATGTCTTGTTTAAAAATGCATTTTAAGTGTTCCGGGAGTGTTTCGCGAGAAAAAGGGTCTCCCGCACAACAAATTCTCATAACCACCATTGTTTCTGACCCAGCTAATCAAAATGGGTGCATAACCCTTGCTGGCTTTGAAAATGGATCTCTTCATAGGCTTGACAGGCATATGTCAAGAATGCTTTGATGGCGTTTCCTGCTTGGCAGGGGGTTCGACTGGATGGCCCTTGTGGTCTCTTCCAACTCTATGATTCTATATGCTATATGAAGAGTAAGAATTGCAGAAAGAGTAATTGGTGCTAGTTTGCCTTCAATAGAGACACTTTATGCTGTTCGAGCTAGGAAGAGAGCTGAGGGAATTGTCGCAGATCCTTTGCATCCGGGTCATCATCTGTTTGATTTACTTCCATCTGGACGTCGCTACAGGACTCTATACACAAAAACGGCTAGGCACAGGAACAGTTTCCCCCCTTGTGCCATCCAATTGTTAAATTCGTAGTTGTGTAGCGGAAGGGGAGGCCAGTTATGGGTGGGGGTTCCTTTGCTGTGCTATTGTATTGTGAGTGAAACAGTGTTTGTATATGGTACGCTTTTATACTGCAATGTAGTCGAAGCAAAATTCCAAGTATGTTGGTACTTGGCCAATAAATTATTCCTATTCCTATATTGAAGGTTGACGTTGTCTATCTTAAAGAGTTTTCTGCCGAAAAGAGTTTGTGAGGGGTTGAAGAAGGTGTGTGTCCCCTGCTTTGGAGGGAAAGTCACCCGTGGGGCACATGGGGAGAAGGGTTTGGTACCCCAAACCGTGATCCACAGCTCGTTTACTTCTGAATCCTTTCATTCAATGAAGCTGTTCCACCGTAAGTGGCCTGTAGGTTAGAGACATGTTCAAAACATCTTTCTACCAGTGTTGTGAGATTACAAACTGCACATGCTATCATGCCAGGCACCCTCAAGAGAGCAAAATTCCCTTTCCTTGCTCAAACTACCAATGTTTATCACTGATTTCATATCAGAACTATGCCGTCTTTTTAAAAAAGCCCCCTCCGGGGGGAAAAGAACAATGCTAGTCACATTGTGCCCTTGATAAACCGCTGTTGTATGTAGATAACACTTCTTGATGTGACAGCAATGTAACATTTGTATAAGAGCATCCCACTGGGATTTAAGAAACTCTTCGGAATTGCTGTTCAAACACTGGCAGCATTATCCAAATTCAACGTGCCCGAGGTTCACTCATTTTTTAAAAAATAATAAATATATGGGCCATGCATTTTGTTGGATTAAAAAAACAACAACAAAGCAGCCAGCTTTTACCAAATAAAATAAAATAGAATAAAATAATAATCTGAGAAGGTGCTACATTCCGTAAATGTATCCTTTATAAAAGCAATAAAATCAGCAAATAGCTTTATGAGGAAATCCCAGAATGTTGCTCTGTATGAAATAATTTGAAGGAACTGCCTGACAGCAAGGAATCTAATCCAAAATTCTCGTACCAGGTGGGGAAGACGCTAGAATTTCTAACTCAATGAAGTACACTTGAGTGTCCTCATAAAAGTTAGCTGCTTTTAAAATACCTTTCAATCTGACTTAGATTTTACACACAGAGAGTTTTTGGTCCTGACTTTTGCTTCTCCTCCTCCTGGTGCAAGCAGTTTATGAGCAATACCAATCACTTGTGAGTTTTATAGAATCAGAAATTAAACAGAAAAGTGAATTTGTTTTGAAAAGGCATTGCAATGAGAGCGGGGGGGGGGGGGACCCTTAATTGTTATATGAATAACTAGGAGGGGGGAAAGGGTCATACTCTAGGTTCAATTTCAGTTGATGTCTAACAGGCATGCAAGCTTCAAATTATGCTAACTGGGCAAGAAATCAAGCTTATCAGTTATAAACAATTTTTGAGTGTGGCTGGGCTAGGGTTACAGCTTCTATTGTTTCTGGCCTCATTCATATATACAGTTATACTTCTGGCTGCACCTAAATAAAAACCTAATAATTCAAGGGGGGGAAACTATGTATATATACCAATCAGCCGTGGATTGGTACTGACACTGGAAAATCACTTTCCCCAAAACGGCCATACAAACCGAGAGTCACTAAGCAAACGAAAATCAATATTTTCCGCATACCAATTGCATCCTAAGGGAATCAACGTTCTAGAAAGAAATTGTCCCCACCCACCCCCGCCTTTTATATGAATGTAAAATCTGTATACAAGAGAGAGGAAAGAATGTGCGCAAAAGTCTGTACGGAATGATTAAAATGCAGAGGAAGACAAAGAGATATAGGCAGTTATAATGTGGTTTTCCTCCAAGTACCCTGTGGTACCTTATGTGGCTAGTTGGGGAGTCATGGTCAGCAGCAGAACCTGCTCCTTAATTCAGATTCACTTGTCCCTTGAACACACAGTTGGGTTTAAAGGTCCAGCTTTGGAAATGCAGAGACCAGCTATATGTTACGTGCGCCAAGGCTGTCTCAAGGCAAATTTTTAAAATGTCGTATAAACACCGACATTTGTGCTTGCCTGCGAGCGTTCCACTTGGAGAACGGCCTTTACCAAAGGTGTCATGGGCTTTGAAGACATTTGAACTCAGGACGCAAGGGAGAAACGTGCTAAGAGGAAGGCACGCTTGGCAAATCCACACCGTGATCAACTCCCGCCTGGAAACCAATGCCCCCACTGTGGAAGGACGCATAGCTGCCAAGTTTTCCCTTTTCTCGCGAGGAAGCCTATTCAGCATAAGGCAAAATCCCTTAAAAAAAGGGATAACTTGGCAGCTATGGAAGGACGTGTGGATCCAGAATTGGCCTCCACAGTCACTTACGGACACATTGTTAAAACCGTGTTTATGGAAGACAATCTTAGTCGGCTATGAGGGATCGCCAAAGCAGCAGCAGGAGCAGCATAGGTATTCACGGGGGGCACAAAGGAAGCAACCCCAGCCCCCCCTCCCCACGAGCCATAATCTCTAGGTCCCTATTTCTTTTTTCTTCAAAGTACGCATCTAGCACCTAGAACAGGCATCCCCAAACTGCAGCCCTCCAGATATTTCGGCCTACAACTCCCATGATCCCTAGCTAACAGGACCAGTGGTTGGTGAAGATGGGAATTGTAGTCCAAAACATCTGGAGGGCGGAAGTTTGGGGGTGTCTGACCTAGAATCATAGAATTGTAGAGTTGGAAGGGACACTGAGGGTCGTCCAGTCCAACCCTCAGCAATGTGGGGATTTCGGTTAAAGCCGTTATGAAATTTACACTGAGTAACTGCGCTGCAGAAAGCATGCTGAGGAGACTACACGTTCTGCGCATAATTAAGAGAATGCAAAAATAAATCTCTAGCTTGGTTTTAATTACAGTGGAACCTTGGTTTATGAACACCTCGGTTTACGAATTTTCGGTTTATGAACGCCGCGGACCCATCTGGAATGGATTTATTCACTTTCCATTACTTTCAATGGGAAAGTTCACTTCAGTTTATGAACGTTTCAGTTTATGAACAGACTTCCGGAACCAATTGTGTTCATAAACCGAGGTACCACTGTATAGAAAATAACAGAAGTTACATTAGCACTACAAAACCCCACCCAACCACCAGGGTACTGAGAGAGGTACACAATGCTCCTTATATACTGTACCCAATTGCTGACACAGCTTAATTCACACAAACTTTACATCACCTGCTGTCCTGCCCCACAGCTGACTAGGTCATGGCATATACTTCTGGCTCACAAAGAGATACACATCTTGTGAAACAATAATGAACCTTAAAACTTAAACCATTCAACAAAAGCATCCATGACAGATTGCCATCCAGCTTCAGCTTGCAGACCTCCAAGGAAGGAGAGCCCACCACCTCCTGAGGGAGGTTGTTCCACTGTTGAACAGCTCTTACTGTTAGAAAGTTTGCCCCATATGTTTTGTCGGAATCTCATTTCCTGTAACTTGAAGCCTTGGGTTCAAGTCCTACCCTCCAGAGCAGGAGAAAACAAGCTGGTAGAACCCGAGTCATGAGGCAGAGGTGCAGGTGCTATTATCCTCATTTGCAGCACTGCTTTTCTAGAAAAAGAGGTGCTGAAGCTCACCATGAACTTCTTTGTTCTCTTAGAATGGCAATGGCCCCCGCCTGAGACGTCCCGGAGCTCAGCTCTAGTGAGCTCCGGCTGAAGAAAAAGCCCTGCTCATTTGTTTTGTAAAGAGAGGACTAGAGAGAAAGACCCGAGAGAAGGGACATTTAGTAGTTTGCTTTTAGGCCTTTTTATTCTCATCTTCCCAGATACAGAAGTGACCGCTGCTCTGTAAATAACAAAGTACATGGTTGTTTTTTTAAAAAAAAATGAAGTTGCGAATGAGCAGTAAGGTGTTTACCCAAAAACAAAGACATGAGTGTGTTGTCCGTCTGACTCAGGTCTTATTTCATACGAAGCGTGTGTGTGTGTGTGTGTGTGTGTGTGTGTGTGTTCAGTTTGTAAGCATTTTAAAAACTGCCCAGCCATTGCAGACGAAGTCTCTCCCTATTCTACCTGTATTGCAGGGTGCAGGGCAGTGGCTCAAAGGGCATGGGTTACACCTACCCTGCAAAGTGTCTCCCCCAGGGCCGGATTTCGGTTTGATTAGGCCCTAAGCTACTGAAGGTAATGAGGCCCTTTATATGTCCAGCTGTCTTTTGTCATGTTGTCGTTGTTTTTTGTGTTGAATATACGCTTTATGGTAATTGATGGACTTAATAGGCATCTCAAGCCATTTGCACATGCAGAATGTAGGCACCCTATACTGGTATATAAAAATGAGCAAACCAGTGATATTTTAGGGAGCAGGCGGGGCCCATGACTTACATCATAGGAGCCTACACAACACAAAACACTGTTGCTGTATGTAAAGGTAAAGGTAAAGGGACCCCTGACCATTAGGTCCAGTCGTGACCGACTCTGGGGTTGCGCACTCATCTCGCATTATTGGCCAAGGGAGTCGGCGTATAGCTTCCAGGTCATGTGGCCAGCATGACAAAGCCGCTTCTGGCAAACCAGAGCAGCACATGGAAACGCCATTTACCTTCCCGCTGTAGCGGTTCCTATTTATCTACTTGCACTTTGATGTGCTTTCGAACTGCTAGGTTGGCAGGAGCTGGGACCAAGCAACGGGAGCTCACCCCGTCACAGGGATTCGAACCGCCGACCTTCTGATCAGCAAGCCCTAGGCTCAGTGGTTTAACCCACAGCGCCACCTGGGTCCCTGGGGTTGCTGTATGCAGGTTTTATTTTATTTGTTTTTTATCTTATACAGTGGTGCCTCGCTAGACGAATTTAATTCGTTCCACGGGTCTATTCTTATAACGAAAAATTTGTCTAGCGAATCCCATAGGAATGCATTGAATTTTTTTGAATTATTATTTTTTTGCCCATAGGAACGCATTAATTGAATTTCAATGCATTCCTATGGGAAACCGTGATTCGCTAGACGAATTTTTCGTAAAACGAATTTGTCTAGCGAGGCAACCTCCGCTAGAAAAATCCTTTCTTTAAGCGAAAATTTTGTCTTACGGGGCGTTTGTTAAGCGAGGCACCACTGTATTTTGGAAACGTACATCCAGTTTTTTCCTCCTTTAATTTTTTGGGGGGCCCTAGTGTTGTTATATCCATTTTGCTGCAGAGAAATTGGGGTAGTGTATGACAACCATTAAGTATTGCCCAATGTTGCCAGCCTTGTGTGCTGGGTTTTTTTCAGAAAATGCAGCAGGGGTTGAGAACCTGTGGCCCTCTAGAAGTTGTTGGATTCCACCTACCCAGGGTGCCAACTTGAATAAAACATCGGGGGGGGGCAGGCAAGCCCCGCCTTGCATAATCAATCGCATATTGAGGCACACATACACCATTTGAATGGCAGTACCCATCAACTTTGGGAGGACCTGGCCCCCTCAAATATTTTATTAGGGGAGCTGGAGAGATCTTGACCCCCAGGAGTTGGCTCCTATGTCCCCTATCATCAATTGCGGCCAGCAAGGTCAACAGCTGTGCACGATTGGGGTTGTAGACCAGCAACATCTGATTCTACAGAATCAAAATCGGGTTCTACAGAATCTTCTTGGTATTTTAGAACAGGTTTACACTATAGATCAGGGACGTCCAACTCCCAATAGACTGCAATCTACTCACAGTATTAAAAAACTGGAAGTGATCTAACCATTGTTGTAAAAAAAAAAAAACAACTAGGAGTGATCTACCCAAGGTTTTTGAGCTTTTTTTGAGAAGCAAAAGTTGTAGAGCTTTTTAAGAAAGCCAAAGTTGTGGGGTGATTTTTTTTTTTTGCTTTTTTTAAAGGAGATCGCTGGGGGGCCAGAGATCAACCAGGATCTACTAGGAACACCCCGTGATCTACCAGTAGATCACAATCTGCCTGTTGGACATGCCTGCTATAGATCAACATTTCTGACCTTTGAGAAGCAGTACGGTTTCGAAAACTTTCTTCAAATGAGTTCTACACAAAAATAGGAAACGGGAACATTAAGAAAAAAGTACAATTGCTGATTTTAAGAATGTACAAGCTCAATAAAACAAACATGAAGATGTTACTGCCAGTTCAACAGTTCTGAAACTTGTCAGCAATCAAAGGACCAAAGCTGTTGTCTAATAATAGAATATTAAACTTTTGTGCCCTTTGAACTTCCTGTCTTCTGCATCACACCCTCACAGACATTTCCAAGTATTTTCATGTTATTCCACTTGGATTTCCAGCACAAGACAATGGCTCAGTTGAGAAACATAAAGCACACACCCTAATACTTAATAGCAAAGTCGTCTTATGCATAGTGGAGAAGCCAGAACTTCTTCAACTACAAAAATGCTTCAGTGATAGCATAAACTGCAACAGAGCCAGGAAATAGTCTTCCCTAGAGGATTTCAAGAGGAGTTTGTGAAAGCTATCAGAGATAATTTACTGGTGGCCCTCCAGATGTTGTTAGACTTCACCTCCCATAATCCCTTGCTATTGACCAAATGCTTTTATAATACAAAAATAATTTTATAAGTCGTGTGTACTTGTTTCCCAGTTTGATCCTTTTGCATGGTTTTGTATCCTTTGTGGTATTTTAAGCACTGTGACTTGCCGTTAGTTTTATTGATTAGTAATTCCTTACTGTAATTGGTAAGTGTAAACTGTTTAGCTATTATTTGCTGATATTTAATTCTACTGTTTACTATTATAGTCTAATGGGTTGTTGAATATTCCTTTATTTGATACAACTTGTTTACTTTAAAGTTGTTGTGGCTTTTTTTTATTGGTTCAGATTGTTAGTACGTGTGTGATCTTGGCCGTCTATTTTGTTGTTTCTTCAGCTTGTAAACTGCCTTGTCTGTAGTAATATAGGAAGGTAGTATACAAATTAAAAGTGGAACGAAATGCCCAGGGCTTGTCCGACAACACTCGGAAGGTCCCCATCTCTGTTGCAGGCTATGCTGTTTTAGGGCTGGAAGGCTAAACTAAATAGCTGCTCTTCAATTAGCAAGCATGGCAATGGGGGTCACACCTTCTCCCAAGGTAGGTTGCAAGAGTGACGACACCACCACTATTTTCTTTGTTTCTTTGAAGTTTGTATAAGAGGAAGGATGGGGTGAGAATAAACCAGAGGGGGAATGGCTTGATAGATTATAAAAAGTGGGTCCCGTACAGTCACTTGGGGTTGAAAGTCCTCAGTCTGAAATGAGTGAGTAATCTATTGAAAGTCATACTTTCCATGGTTATCAGCATCTGTGAGGAATACTAGATTTTATCAGGAGCTGGAGCAGGTGCAGCGTGCATCACTTCTTGTTTGTGCAAAAAGTGCTCGCATGAGCAGCATGACCCCTGGGGTACTCAGGAAAGACCAGCAACACCAGGTTTTTTTAGCAGAAATGAGCCAGAGACCGGACCATCTGAACTCAGCTGTAGGCACTTTTTACAGCAAAGGGTGGGTCTCCACTACCATCAGATCAAACATGAGTTTGCTAATATGTTCGAAGAGCATTGGCATGCCCAGAACATGCGCGCACTCACACACACAGAGCCTCAGATTAGTGCTGGACTTAGGCACATTCATACTCTGCAAAGACTCTTCCAACATTAATGAAAAGGTGAGTCTGGGCCATAGTGGAAGTTCAAGGATCTGTCTTTTGGTGCAACACATAAAGTGGCCCTCACACATTTCTGCAGTGACCCAGAAACAGAAGTCTGGTGAAATGGCTATGTTTTGTATGTTCTGACTTTATTGAGACATCGAAAAAGCAGGAAGGAGTCAAGAGAGCATTAACATGCATAGGTCATTTGGATTGCCTCAATTCAGGTGTCATCCGAGTACATGAACCAGAGTCTTTTGGCAGCCTAACTAGGCTTTAGCTTCTTACAGAAATGTCTCCGTTGATTCATAACCCCAGAACAAATTTTACTTTCTTTTGTGTTTAACCCACAGTTTAGCGCTGAATAATGGATGCTTCTAGCCCTCTATCTTGAAATAGCTTCTTCAAAAGGAAGGAGGAGATGCTTAAGTAAAAGTCCTTGACACCAGAAAGAAGTAAATTTATCTACCTTTGTACAGAATAGTCTTTTCTTCTGCAAAGCCAGCTCAATTATGTTCTCGGCTCTATTCTTTCTTAAAAACTTTCTACTCGGGGTTAAACATCCTGATCCAGTTTTCAACACAACAGCATTCCTGCTTCTTACAAGCTTTTCATTCCCACTGCAGATCTTTGTATCGTGGCGTGTCGGACACTGTCCCTTGGCAGACAAATGGGACGGAGGCAGATTGGGAAAAGGCAGGTACAATGGACAGAGCAAAGAGCACAGAAAACTAAGACACCTGCTCACTTGCCCATAAATTGTGCCAATGCTGTAAGGAAACGTGGTGACATTATTCTGTTCTATTCTATTGTGGTACAAATCCAAATAAAAATTATGCCCAGGAAGAAAAGCTCAAAACACTTTTCTTTGTTTTTTACATGCATGATATTATTTGACTAAAGCTAGGTATCTGTGTTAATTTTCAATAAGCAAGTTCCTCTTAGTTCCATGGGCAAAATACAGCATGACCCACAAAATGCTAGGGACTTTGCCGTGGGATAGAATAGCCGTCGATGGCCAGAGTGCACCCGATGCTAGCTGCTGAGATACGAAATACTGTAGTATGCTGACACTGTGCAGGAAGAGGATCACTGTACGAACCGATTTTCAAAATATAATAATAATAATAATAATAATAATAATAATAATAATAATAATAATAATAAATGTATTTATATGCTGCCCAACTGACCGGGTTGCCCCCTCACACACACAATCAACCTCTCTCACTGCCAATGAAAACTAATGAATGAATAGAAAGAAAAGCTACCCAAGTTTGTTGTTGTTGTTTAGTCATTTAGTCGTGTCCGCCTCTTCGTGACCCCATGGACCAGAGCACGCCAAGCTCTCCTGTCTTCCACTGCATCCCGCAGTTTGATCAGACTCATGTTGGTAGCTTAGAGAACACTGTCCAACCATCACGTCCTCTGTCGTCCCCTTCTCCTTGTGCCCTCCATCTTTCCCAACTGAAGGGTCTTTTCCAGGGAGTCTTCTCTTCTCATGAGGTGGCCAAAGTATTGGAGCCTCAGCTTCGCGATCTGTCCTTCCAGTGAGCACTCAGGGCTGATTTCCTTTAGAATGGATAGGTTTGATCTTCTTGCAGTCCATGGGACTCTCAAGAGTCTCCTCCAGCACCATAATTCAAAAGCATCAATTCTTCGGCGATCAGCCTTCTTTATGGTCCAGCTCTCACTTCCATACATCACTACTGGGAATACCATAGCTTTAACTATACGGACCTTTGTCGGGAAGGTGATGTCTCTGCTTTTTAAAATGCTGTCTAGGTTTGTCATTGCTTTTCTCCCAAGAAGCAGGCGTCTTTTAATTTTGTGACTGCTGTCACCATCTGCAGTGATCACGGAGCCGAAGAAAGTAAAACCTCTCACTGCCTCCATTTCTTCCCCTTCTATTTGCTAGGAGGTGATGGGACCAGTGGCAATGATCTTAGTTTTTTTAATGTTGCGTACACAAAGCAAAAGATTGCAATTTTGCCACCCCCTTCTTCCCCCTCTCTTCTCCCCCACCCTTATACCGCGTACAACATTGATGTCTCACATTGAATGTAACTGATCAGTAGGGAAGACTCCACAGGCTGAAAATAGAGACAACTCATGTGCTTTTGTAACCCAAGATCTTTAATCTAAAATAAAAATTAAAGAAAGAAAAGGCCTGTTCTTCTGCTGCCACCCTACGGACATCTCTGGGATGGGGGACACAGAGAAGGGCCTTGGGTGACAAGGCGAGGGTCCAGGTTGGTTTGTATGGGGGAGAGGAGGTCCTTAAGGTATTGAGGTCCTGAGACATGCAAGGCTTTATAAGTCAACACCAGCACTTTGAATTGGGCCCGGAAACTAATCAGCAGCCAGTGCAATTGTGCCAGGACTGGTGTAAGACTCTTGGCTTTCTGATGTTCAGTTACAAGTGCCAACACGGCATTATTAATATGCCAACAGAACAAAAAGTTGGAAGAGGCGTTCATCATACACCAGTTAAGGTTTACAAGCAATACTTATTTGGGGTTTACTTAGGAAGCCAATGACCACCTGCAGAAGCTTTGTGACCCGCAGGTTGGGGAAAAGCACTGCTACAATCTTCAGTGATTCCATTTCACGCTCATCTTCCTGTCTGCATGGGTTCCAGTTCTGAGCATTTACACCTTACATTAAAAACTTGGGATGGACTGGGGCTTACTGCTGGTGTACGGACCACCCTTCGGACTAACAGTCTACCAACCTGAACTGAGAGAAGTGGCCTCAGATTTGGCTCAGCAAGAAAACAGCACTATCTACTTTGACTAGCACAAAGGCCTGCCCTTTTTGCAACCTTCCTTTTAAGAACATTCACCAGGAAGTAATTTCGCTTTGTAGCGGGATTTGGGGTTGAGTGCTAGAGACAGAATAGGAATTCTGTTGGGTGTGTTACACAGCTCAGTGGCAGGGCACATGCAGAAAGTCACACGTTTGGCCCTTGACGCCTCCAATTAGACAGACCGTGTAGCAGGTGATGTGAAAGAAAGCTGTGTGCCAGAAAAGAAAATACATGGGCAAAAAAGTCTACCCCGGTATTAGGTAGCTTTCTGTGGTTCTAGGATGAGGACCCTGGGCTTTCTGTTACAGGGGAAGCTCAATAAATATGCTGAAATTGTCTTGTCCAGGGCTGTGTCAGTTCTTCATGGATGCTAACTATGGAGCCTAGCATATGGGGTGGGTTGCACTCAAAGAATCATAGAGCTGTAGAGTTGGAAGGGGCCCCAAGGGTCATCTAGTTCAACCCCCTTGCAATGCAGGAATCTCAGCTAAAGCATCCATGACAGATGGCCCCCCAACTTCTTCTTAAAAAACCTGCAAGGAAGGAGAGCCCACCACATCCCAAGGGAGACCGTTCCACTGTCAAACAGCCCTTACTGTCAGAAACTTCTTCCTGATGTTGCGTCAGAATCTCCTTGCAATTTGAAACCATTGGTTTGAGTCCTACTTCTCAGAGCAGGAGAAAACAAGCTTCTTCCCTCTTCCATGTGATGGCCCTTGAGATACCTGAAGTTGGCTATCACATTTCCTCTCTTTTCCAGGCTAAACATATCTAGCTCCTTCGAGCGTTCCTCATAAGGCTCGGTTTCCAGACCCTTGATCATCTTGATCAGGGAACCTCAATAAATATGCTGGAGCGGTTTTGTCCAGGGCTGCTCAGGACTTTGTGGGTGCTTTGACAACCAGGGGGGGGGCTAGCATATGGAATGGGTTACACTCTTGGCTAGGCAGGAAAATGTGGGAGACTTTGCGTTGACTCCCTAGTAATGGTCAGACCAGGTTACCTGAAGGTACACCTGTATCTTCATATACATACCCAGACCCTGAGGTCTTCATCACAGTCCCTTCTGCATGAGCACTCGACCAGGTGAGGTGCAGGGGGCTGCGACAGAAGGATGACCATTTTAAGGGTGGTGCCCCAACTCTGTAATGTCGTCCCCAGAGAGGCTCACCTGGCACCTCATTTTATGCTTTTTCAGCAGGGAAGGACATGTTGTTGTTGTTTAGTCGTTTAGTCGTGTCCGACTCTTCGTGACCCCATGGACCATAGCACGCCAGGCACTCCTGTCTTGCACTGCCTCCCGCAGTTTGGTCAAACTCATGTTCGTAGCTTCGAGAACACTGTCCAACCATCTCGTCCTCTGTCGTCCCCTTCTCCTAGTGCCCTTTTTTGCCTCTGTCGTCCCCTTCTCCTAGTGCCCTCAATCTTTCCCAACATCAGGGTCTTTTCCAAGGATTCTTCTCTTCTCATGAGGTGGCCAAAGTATTGGAGCCTCAGCTTCACGATCTGTCCTTCCAGGGAGCACTCAGGGAGCACCCTGTCCTTCCAGGGACAGCCTGTCCTTCCAGGGAGCACTGAGCACCCTGTCCTTCCAGGGAGCACTCAGGGCTGGGAAGGACATAATATCCCATAATGCAGAGTTCAGTTAGTCCCATGGTTTACCTGGAGACTGGTGGCTGTAAACCAGGAATGCTGGAATGCAAGTGGCAGAGAACAGTGCAGAGCTCTTCCTCCATCGCTGATTTTATGAAGTGCTGGCCGATGAAGTTCTTTGAGTGCCTTGGGACTTTGGCATGCAAGGCAATGTTTAAAAAAGCCCTTGGGGGCATGTTGTGACATGTTTACTAAGCACCTTGAGAGTAAAATAACTCGCATCTGCAGCAACTTGGATAGAACTGTTTTGACAGCTCGGCCTAAGGACATGTTTAGGGCGCTGCCTATTCCTATTTTATTAGATGACTCTCAGTTATTATGGCCTCAGGACATGGACAAGGAGAAGTCTGGCCTCCCAGCTGTTTGTTCAATCCTTGGCTTCTTGGCTCATAACACCTAGCAGGATGGGACTGGATAGCTGGGTCCCAGCTTTGCCCCTCTTCTACCTCTGAGTCATGACCTTCTGCAAACCACCGTTGTAAATCTATACCGCCTTCCTCTTCTATGGAAGGTTCAGGAGGAAGAGGGGGAGACAGTCCCCACCATTTCTCCGCAGTCCAGTCCCTGACACCGCAGCCACTCTGGGCAGCTCCCAACAAAATACAGTGGTACCTCGACTTACGAATTTAATGCATTCTGAACGCACATTCGTAAGTCGAAAAAAATTGTAAGTCGAATCCCATAGGAATGCATTGGGACAAAAAATTCGTAAGTCGAAGCAACCCTATCTAAAAATTCTTAAGTAGAAAAAATCCTATCTAAACCGCATCCAAGATGGCGGATGGAGCTCCGTTCGTAAGTAGAAACATTCATAAGTAGAGTTATTCATAAGTAGAGGTACCACTGTATTAAAAACACAGTAAAAACACCAACCATTCAAAACTTCACTGGACAGGTCTGCCTTCGGATGTCTTATAAAAGTCAAATAGTTCTTTATCTCCTTGACATCTGGTGGGAGGGCGTTCCACAGGGCGGGTGCGACTGCCGAGAAGGCCCTCTGCCTGGTTCCCTGTAACTTCGCTTTTCGCAGTGAGGGAACTGCCAGAAGGCCCTCGGAGCTGGACCTCAGTGTCTGGGCTGAATGATGGGGATGGAGACGCTCCTTCAGGTATGTAGGTTTGAGGTCGTTTAGGGCTTTAAAGGTCAGCACCTACACTTTGAATTATGCTCGGAAACCAACTGAAGGTTTAAAAGCAATACCAAACAAACACTGAAGGCAGAGACATTTTCATTCAATTGGAAAAAATCCAGTTGTTTCTTGAAAGTACAGGTAATGAGCACCTGTCCAATTTCAACAGGGATGCTGTCTGGGATACGGCTATCTCTCAGTTACTGGCCTTGAACTGCAGAGGGCCTTCCTTCTATGTGAGTACCAAAATCCTGAACCTGGCCCGCCAGCAGTTTGACAACCAGTTCAAATCCCATAAAGGAGGTGTTATACACTGAACATGGTTTTTCCTCCCCGCAACGAATACAATGCAACATGTTTTAAGACTGCTCAGAAATTGTGATCAGTCCAAATACTGTTATTAGGTTGCTCACAGGTAGATGGGAACATAGCTTGCTGGTACTTAAAACAACTTTAATTCTAGTATTCTGTAAAGAATTTGTGGAAATGTACCAAATGTACTCAGCTTCCCTCTCCACATATGTTAAAATCCAAAATCAGTTAAGGTATCCTTTGTAGTTTAGCATCCTTCATCTCACTGAGGCAATTTCAACAGATCTAGCTTGCTAAATATATCAACTCCCTGTATCATCTCAGTAACAGAACTGGGTTCTTCTTCAAATATTACTGCAAAATAAGTTTTACTAGCTCAAATTTTCTCTTGCAAAGGTGAAGCTACATTGGGATATTTAAAATAAGGAAGCAGTATGTTACTCTAAACTTTACTTATCTGCAGGTGTAAATACATAAGTCTAATAACAAGAGTTCCCACTGAGAAAAGTGTTACTTATATTAAAATATTAAAACTATTTAATGAGCTTTCTCCCACTGCCCTCCAAAAAAGTAAGTTTAAGTGTATGCCTTAACCTGCTTGAGGCAAAGGAAGTTTCAAACATATTGGATTTGAAACTAGCCATTATTTCCCATGTTGCAAAAAATGGCAATTTTATTTCCCGACAGCAAATGAAACTGTCAGGAAAATTTAGATGCAATAAAACTGTGTGGTTAAACCAACATGCTGGATTTGGACTAAAACTGAATTAAAGGAATTAAAATTAAGCATTATGTCAGTCAAAGTTTATAAAAACTTTATTAAAATAGGGATATTTGGTGGGAAAACCTGGGAGTTTGGGCCTCGGTGAAGCCCAACAGGACCTGTCCATTTCATCTCTATCAATTGTGTCACATTTGGAATTTGCACAATGAAAAATATTTTGCATAAGTGCCTTGCTCCTGGCAACCTTTCCACCTTTATAAAAAGTTGTCAAGGCAGTGTGTGACTTTTCGCGGCGCAGAGTTTGAGAATGGTGGCTTCAGTCCAAGGCTAGCTAATAACGGCTGACAGGCACTGGAACCTAGAGGCCTAAATCAACATTGTTTTCACAGCTGTAATTAAGCCACCTAATCAGAAGCACATTTTGACGGGACAGTTTCTGGAAGCCAGACATTATAATTTCTTATGCCTGGAGCGGAGTGGCTCATGAGAGGTCCTCATTTAATTTCAGTTTGTGTGTGAGTGCGTGTGTGTTTTAAAAGAGGCAGCAAAAAGAAAATACTATTTGGAGGGGGGGCGGGGAAGCAGGGTGCATCTGTTGAAATGAAGCAGGCCTATGTGTTCACGTCTTGACCAACTTGCAACCCACCCTCCTTGGGCCGTGCGCCGAGTCCCCGTCTCTCGGGTGGCAGCTGTGCGCAGTGAGAATACGGACCTCTGCCAAGATCAACAGATGAGCTGGTCTGAACTGGCTCTCTGTGTGTTCCCGATTGTAAATTGTGCTGGTGATGATTAGAGAACTCCGACACAGGATGTTGACTCTTAAAACTGTCCAGAGAAAATAAGTTTTGGGTTGCTTTCCTTCGAATTCGGTAAAAAACAACAACGGGGGGGAGTGGGAGGGGAGGGGAAAGAAAAAGTAAACCCTTTTTGTGACTTGGTGCGCAGAGTCGAGTCTCTGGCTGTCAGAGGATTCCTCTAACATGAATTCACACTTACAGGTAGAGATATGTTTGTCGGTCAGTTGGTTTTTGGTATAAGGTGGTGTCTATACGTCCATCCTGTATTTTTATAGTAGTGTCCAAAAAAATGTATTTCTTGCATAGATTGGTTCATTGTTAGGTTGATGGTGGGGTGAAAGTCATTGAATGTCTGGTAGAAGGTTTCCAGGGTCTGTTGACCATGTGTCCAGATAATAAAAATATCGTCAATGTATCGTAGGTACAAGAGAGGTTTGAGTGGGTAGGAGTTTAGGAAACGTTGTTCTAAATCTGCCATGAAGATGTTGGCATACTGTGGGGCCATGCGAGTGCCCATGGCTGTGCCGCTGATCTGGAGGAACAGGTCATCACCAAATTTGAAGTGGTTGTGGGTAAGGACAAAGTGGCAGAGTTTGGTAGCAAAGTCAGTGTATCTGACGAAGTGTGCATGCACACGAAAGCTCATACCAAAATAAAAACTTAGTTGGTCTTTAAGGTGCTACTGAAGGAATTTTTTTATGAATTCACACGAATCAAATAACTGTGTTGTTTTTATAAAAAGATATAGAAGGCCCTCGCAATGTTCCCACAGCAAAACCCGTCATCTCGAAGTGTTTATAGAAGAGAACCGTTGCTGAGTGCACTTCTTTAAAAAGCAAAACCAAAATGTTTTGCATGCAACACAACCTGCTAAATGGGAGAGGTACCTGAAACCCCTTCAGTATCGAGAAGCTGGTTAGCGCTTGTTATGACTTACCTATGCCCTGGTCACACCGAACTGTCATCTCGCCCAAGCTCTGTGAAACTGCTGCAATGGGGAACTTTGAACATAAACTTTCAACCTCAGAGGCCATGGTAAGGCTATCACTACGAAAGCCCTAGTCACTGGGGTCTGATTACGTTTAGTTCTGCATTTTAATTGCATATGGATCCCATTAACTCGCCCCTTTGCCTTATAGGCAACGTTTTAATCAAATTACTACAATTTTCAAATATGCTGCGATAGCTTGACAAGGTAAAAGTTCACATGCCTAGCATACATGGAATAGCAAAAAAACAAAACTTCATATAGAAGGGGAAATAATTTTTACACACACACACACACACACACACACACACACACACACAAAGCAGGAAAATTTGTTGTCAAATTATTCTGTTGCTGCTTGTCCTCATGAGGGCAGTAGGGGTAGGGAATTTCGATACTGTAGGCCAAACATCCACTGCCACTCTATCTAGCCCTCCCAATTCTCGCCCAAGCTGCACTCCTCATTGGCCGTGTGCCACACAGTCCCTGAGGGCTTATGCCCAGTTGAAGTATGTCCTTGAACTGCAATACCGCCTTTTGCTTGCTTGCCTGGCTGGAAAGCTGTATGGGTGGAATTCAGCGACAGGCTAATACTACAGTTCCGCCAGCGCAAGCATTTCCGCTTGACAGATGGAAGCATAGAATTGTAGAGTTGGAAGGGTCATCTAGTCCAACCCCCTGCCTGCAATGCAGGAATCTCAGCTAAAACATCCATGACCGTCTGCTTTAAAACCTCCAAGGAAGGAGACCGTCCCACTATCAAACAGCTCTTACTGCCAGAAAGTTCTTCCTGATGTTGGGTCAGAATCTCCTTTCTTGTACAGTTGTACTTTGGTTGTCGAACACCTTAGTTGTCGAACAAATCGGCTCCCGAACGATCAAAACCCGGAAATGGGTGTTCCAGTTTTGGAACATTTTTTTGGAAGCTGAATGTCCGATGTGGCTTCCGATTGGCTGCAGGAGCTTCCTGCAGCCAATCAGAAGCCACGCTTTGGTTTCTGAACGTTTTGGAAGTCGAACGGACTTCCGAAACAGATTCCGTTCAACTTCCAAGGTGCGACTGTAACTGAAGCCATTGGTTCAAGCCCTACCCTCCAGAGCAGGACTTTGTAATTTTCTTCTTTTTATTTCAGCTTTGTGAAGCACCTGCCATTTAATCATATACAAAATCACACTCCATACTGCAGTAGCAATCACAAAGGACATCTTGCTAGGGGGAAGGGAGCATTTCCCAGCACTTAGCATTGCAGTTCCTGTGCAGAAGAGATGTGTCAGGATCCCGACAAGAAATGAGTAACACTTTCGTTCGCTGTGCTCAAAACTATCTGGGAAGGCCCTCAGATCTATGATTCACAGCAACATGGTTTCCCCTCAAACATTCTCAGACTGCCTGTCCAAAGGTCTACTGAATTGTGTCATCTCTTCCTCGCTCAGCGTGTGGCATTTCATCACAACGACACCTCATGGAAACAAATGAAATAAATACCACACACAAAACCGCATAAAAGCATTAATGACACAAGCAGCGGTTGGATTGCGACATTAGTGGAGATATGCATCCAAAAGCAACAACTCTTGATATTTCCAGTGGTAGGATGACAGCCCAGCTCCTTCTCCAGCTGTTATCTCACTTGCAACCATCTTCTCCTGAGGTTCATAATTCTTCCCCGCCCCCTTGATCTGAAGCTGTCCTCCTGACCCCAGAAAATTCCCCTCCCCCCCCTCCTCATGCATGCAATCCCTGTCTCCTCAGCTTCTCTCACTCAATCCTCCTCCTAATTCTTTTTGCCCGTTTCCCCTCTCTTTTGTGATACTATCTAGATTCCAAACATTTGAGTAATTGCTGGGAATTCTTCCCAATATGCAATATACTTGCATAACTCTTTGTCTGAGGCCAGGTGGACATTTTATTCGTTCTTTGTGCACAGGAACTTCAACATTCTCAACTAAAACCTCCTAACGTTTGCAGAAATAACCTCGTTTCCCAGTGGCCAACAGCAGGATTTCCCTGGCCTCAGGCAAGGAATGGGAATAGCTGTTCCTCCTGTGGGATAGCGGATGGCAATCACACTCTGGAGTGGTGGATTTGTCCACTATTTGGTTGCTGTTGTGTTTTGGGGTTGTTGCTGTTGTTTAGTTAACAGAAACCAAAACATGCCTTCCACAAAAGGACAACACTTGATGGATATGTGGACAATGTGCACATTTGTTCAAATACCTCTATGTATATCAATCATGATATAGCTTCCGCCATGCATAGCTCAGCCGGTTGAGCATGAGACCCTTAATCTCAGGGTCATGGGTTTGAGCCCCAAGTTGGGCAAAAGATTCCTGCATTGCAGGGGGTTGGTCTCGATGGCCCTCGTGGTCCCTCCCAACTCTACAATTCAAAGGTTCAATGATTCCATGAAGTTCACGTTTATTGTTTCTTTTTGACATGATCACAGGTATGGTTCTGAGCTGTGTGATGCAAACAAGAGTTGCCCAGACTCTTTCCTAAGCCAAACTTGGGAATATTTGAATAAGCAATCACTGGCTTAAACAAGACCAACAGGGAACCAGGCAGAGGGCCTTCTCGGTGGTGGCGCCCTCCTTATGGAACGCCCTCCCGACAGATGTCAAGGAGATAAACAACTACACAACTTTTAGAAGACATCTGAAGGCAGCGCTGTTTAGGGAAGTTGTTAATGTTTGATGTTTCATTATGTTTTTATATTTTGCTGGAAGCTGCCCACAGTGCCTGGGGAAACCCAGCCAGATGGGTGGGGGATGTATATATGTGTGTGTGTGTGTGTGTGTGTGTGTGTGTGTGTGTGTGTGTGTAAAGGTAAAGGTAAAGGTAAAGGTAAAGGTAAAGGGACCCCTGACCATTAGGTCCAGTCGTGACCGACTCTGGGGTTGCGCGCTCATCTCGCATTATTGGCCGAGGGAGCCGGAGTACAGCTTCCAGGTCATGTGGCCAGCATGACAAAGCCACTTCTGGCAAACCAGAGCAGCACATGGAAACGCCGTTTACCTTCCCGCTATAGCGGTTCCTATTTATCTACTTGCATTTTGACGTGCTTTCGAATGGCTAGGTTGGCAGGAGCTGGGACCAAGCAACGGGAGCTCACCCCGTCACAGGGATTCGAACCGCCGACCTTCTGATCAGCAAGCCCTAGGCTCAGTGGTTTAACCACAGCGCCACCTGGGTCCCTATATATATATATATGTCTATGCATGTATAAATCTATATATAAAATAAATAACAGATATGCATAAACTAAAACAGTATCAGTTGATATGAATGTTGCTAAACAAGTGTTATATTCATCTCCTTTTAAGGAATTTGAGAGTTCTGCTCCCCCCCCCCCAAAAAAAAATTGGGAGCCCATACAGGCTTAGACCTGTATGCAAATATTACCTATCAATTAAGAATGATGGGTAATATAGCTCAGATGTTTCCCAAAATGCAACTGCACTAATACAATGCTAACACTTTGTGTCTGTACGTGGGATCTGGATAGTTTATCAAGCACGATTCAGAGGCTTTTCGCTCTGCAGATCAAACCCCAGCCCAACACTTCAAAAAGAGTTTGTAAGAACAAACTTTCCTCAAAGCTCTCTCTGGCCAGAGGAAAGCAGCTCCCTGCGTAGCAGGCTGCACTTGGCACGGCGCCCGCTCCCTTGTTCACAACTTAAGCACCAGTAGCAACCGCAGCAAATATCCAGACGGAGACAAAAGGGAACATCTGAAAAAAACATGCTGGGTTCAACATGTAAAACCAAGCAAGATGCCAAAGATACGTAGAGAGTTTTACGCCGGTTAGGACCCTGATCCTAAATTTTGCATGTGTATTGCATGATCATGGCTTCCAAAAGTGCAGATGCAACCCCACACCACACTTTGACCCTGAAAAGCTAAAGAAGCCATGTGTGAATCCATGGCCTGTTAGCTAAACCGTGGCTTGTCTTAATGCCTGGACCCCAGGTCTATCTGCGGAGTGTGGTTTTGTTCAGGGGTGAGACAAGCCGCAACCTTGAAGCCGCAGTTGTTCTGCAACTCTCAATTGTTTCAATGGGAGAGAAAAGAACTTTTGATCCACAGCCTCCCCCAAACTGCCCCCAACACACCACTTTCATGCCCCAACATCCCTGAGGGACTGATGGGAAACGAGTGATCTTGGTGGAAATGTCTACTTCCACCCCAAGGAGGAGGCCTTGGGTGAGAGAACTTCTCCTCTACGTTCCGTGACCCACAAGGTCCAAGCGACCCTCAGCTGCCCTTCCCACAAGGTAAGGACTGCTCCCTTTGTTAGCCTTATTTTATTTGTGGGCAATAATGTTTCAGAGATTAAATTAGACTTGAAATTGCATTAAATCTTATAGTACGGGTTGGGGAGGAGAAACCCCATGTTTCGTTAGCAGAGAATATGGTATGACTGAAAATATAGATGTCTATGGAGAATATTCAGGTTTTAATTCACCAGTTTGGTTAGAAAAAACTAACTAAAAATATTACCGTATTTTTCCGTGTATAAGGCGCCCCCATGTATATGGAGCCCCCTATTTGGGGGGATTAAATTTAAAGAATCATGGTTAATTATGGTGCTGGAGGAGACTCTTGAGAGTCCCATGGACTGCAAGAAGATCAAACCTATCCATTCTGAAGGAAATCAGCCCTGAGTGCTCACTGGAAGGACAGATCCTGAAGCTGAGGCTCCAATACTTTGGCCACCTCATGAGAAGAGAAGACTCCCTGGAAAAGACCCTGATGTTGGGAAAGATCCTGCACAAGGAGAAGGGGACGACAGAGGATGAGATGGTTGGACAGTGTTCTCGAAGCTACGAACATGAGTTTGACCAAACTGCGGGAGGCAGTGGAAGACAGGAGTGCCTGGCGTGCTTTGGTCCATGGGGTCACGAAGAGTCGGACACGACTAAACGACTAAACAACAACAAATTTAAAGAAATTGAGGGGAGATGGCCCAAAGTCGTTGTGCTTTCTTTAGGGGGAATTGCACATGCGCCGTCACCCCAGCGGGGCCGTTGCTGGGGGTTGGCAAAGTGGGCAGCTGCTCCCCGGGGTGGGGAACGCTCCCTAGAGCTGGCGTGCAGCTCCCCCCCCCCCGCCAATATCCGTGTATAGGACAATTCCAGTTTTTTGACATGATTTTTGAGTCAAAAAACATCGCCTAATACACGGAAAAATACGGTATTTCTTAATAGGAGGTAGCAAACCTTTTAAAAAAACTGTGCTCCTGAACCATTGCCAAAGAAAAAGGAGATGTGACGCTCTACTTTTTGATTTGGCCATCTTGCACACAAGCATTCATACAGGAAGAAAGGGTGACAAATTAATTCAACAGTTTCCTCCTCAACTATAAAGACTTTTACAGGGGCAGAGATCAATTTGCTCTGAAGGGCAAAAGCCAAATTATAGATAACGTAAGATACTCCATCTTTCCAGCAGAGCCACGTAATGAATAAAAAATACCTTTTTGTAATGCAACCCAGTTATGCAACCAAATGCAGGGCTCTGTAGAGTTGTGTGGCAGAGTAAAATTCTGAGGGGGGTGGGGGGAATAAATAAAAAAAAGCAGACACTTACCGACTGCAAGCTTTCATTTTCACGAAGGCATGCTGTTTGGAGTTCTGCTTTCAGAGCTGCAATGTGATGCTGGTGGGAGGCTATTTCTCTTTCTAGTGTAGAGACTCTGGAGCACGCAAGTTGATAGACATCCATAAAACTTACAACCATCGCCTAAAGCGGAAGGAAAAGGAAAAGGAGTCGTTGTTATATACAAATGCTGGTATCAGGTCTGTGTCATCTATGCTAACTAACCACGTTTCTGAAGAGACAACCTCTTATTATCTAGTTTGTATAACTTACTTGCTTACAAACACACTCCCCCCAAAATTTAACATCAATACTCACCTCTTAAAATATATATCAGATTATATACATTTCTGCCAACGCTGGAAATGCAATTCTGTTAATCTCGCAAAGCTTTCATTTCACTCTCTTCTACAATATTTGAAGAATAATGTATTTGGATGTGTAAACAGAGCTTTCTGGACTCATCTCCCAGCTAATTTCACTCAGCGAAGCTCAGAAGAACACCAGAGAGGGAGTATGAACATTTTCAAAATGAATGGAGTTGCTAATTCTCCCAACTCACCTTTAAAAAGAATTAGATTTAATTTGGCATGAAACTAAAGAAAGTTACAGACCTCTGAAAGTAAATAATCTGATTACAATATAGCTGGGAAAATAATTCTGTTCAGGTATATAGTGAAGGAATGTCCCAGCCGTGTAATATTGATCAGACCGATAATAAAGTTAACTGCACTAGAGAGTATAAATGATTTGGCAGTGGTGGTAACTTGATATCTGACCTAAATAGTATAACACTATTGGGATTATTGGACTTCTTTACAACTGGTTAATCACATTTTATAGTTATAGTTTCTCTCTGAAGTGACCTGTACTGATTTCTCAAATGTTAGGGCTGATATAAAAAAATTCTATTTCTTTACTGAATAAGGTAATATTAAAAGAAAATATGGTGCGCTCTTTAGCATTTCTCTCCCCCACCCCCACCCCCACCCCGATAAAGTAAATGAACATTTTGGAATGATCAGGCTGGTAAACATTATTATAGAACCTCCAAGTGTCCCTATTTTCCAGGGGTGTCCCTGATTTAGAGAAGCCACCCCAGTTTCTGGTTTGATCCTGGAATGTCCCGCTTTTCCTTAGGATGGCCCAGATTTCATCCGAGAAATGTTGGGGGGTATGGAGTTATGCGACCCCTGAGCCAAGGAGATAAACAACTACCCGTATATTCCGGCGTATAAGACGACTGGGCGTATAAGACGACCCCCAACTTTTCCAGTTAAAATATAGAGTTTGGGATACACTCGCCGTATTAATAAGACGACTGGGCATATAAGACGACAAGAAGATTTTCCTGGGTTAAAAAGTAGTCTTATATGCAGGAACATACAGTATATAACCTTTAGAAGACATCTTTTAATGTTGAATGTTGAATTATATTTTTATATACGTTGGAAGCTGCTCAGAGCGGCTGGGGCAACCCAGTCAGATGGATGGGGTGGTGTTGTTGTTGTTGTTGTCGTCACTATCATCATTATTGAATAGGGTGTCCCTATTTCCATTGGAGAAATGTTGGGACATAGGCAAGTAATCAGAGTCCTGTTTAGCATACCATATTCCAACCATGGGATATGTGAGTGAGAGCTGGACCATAAAGAAGGCTGATCGCCGAAGAATGGATGCTTTTGAATTATGGTGCTGGAGGAGACTCTTGAGAGTCCCATGGACTGCAAGAAGATCAAACCTATCCATTCTGAAGGAAATCAGGCCTGAGTGCTCACTGGAAGGACAGATCCTGAAGCTGAGGCTCCAATACTTTGGCCACCTCATGAGAAGAGAAGACTCCCTGGAAAAGACCCTGATGTTGGGAAAGATGGAGGGCACAAGGAGAAGGGGACGACGGAGGACGAGATGGTTGGACAGTGTTCTCGAAGCTACGAACATGAGTTTGACCAAACTGCGGGAGGCAGTGCAAGACAGGAGAGCTTGGCGTGCTATGGTCCATAGGGTCACGAAGAGTTGGACATGACTAAACAACAACAACATCCCAACCCTGCAGCTCAGCTATATGTTTTCCTTAAACATTTTTGAGGTTCAGTGAATTATTAAGCTCATCTGTAGAAGAAGCAGAAATAGGAACATTTTGGAAGCAAAATAAAAAAATTCCTTCAGTAGCACCTTAAAGACCAACTAAGTTTTTATTTTGGTATGAGCTTTCGTGTGCATGCACACTTCTTCAGATACAGTGAAATGGAAGTTTCCAGGCACTTATGTAGAGAAGGGGTGGGGAGGGGTGGGGATGGGGAGGGGGGATCACTCAGAAGGGTGGTGGAAATGGGTGATTGACTGACTGATAGCTGTTGATGACCGCAAACGACTGCAAATGGTTTTGCATGAAAAAGCAAGGGTTGAGATGGCTGAAGATCACTTATCATGTATAATGAGATAAGAATCCGATATCTCTGTTCAAACCAGGTCCCTCCATGGTTTTGAGCTTGGTGATAAGTTGCAATTCAGCAACTTCTCTTTCCAGTCTATTTCTGAAATTCTTTTGTAGTAAGACAGCTACTTTGAGATCTTGTATAGAATGTCCTGGGAGATTGAAGTGTTCTCCTACTGGTTTTTCTGTCTTCTGGTTCCTGATGTCAGATTTATGTCCATTTATCCTTTGGCGTAGGGTTTGGCCTGTTTGTCCAATATAGAGAGCTGAAGGGCACTGTTGGCATTTGATGGCATACACAATGTTAGAAGATGAGCAATTAAATAGTCCTGAGATGGTATGTTGGATGTTGTTGGGGCCGGTAATGGTGTTGTCTGGGTGTATGTGGCAGCAAAGTTGGCATCTGGGTTTATTGCAGGCTCTGGTACCAGTGTCCATGTTAAGTCTGGTGGTTGTATTATTGTGGGTGAGGAGTTGTTTAAGATTGGGTGGCTGTCTGTAGGCAATGAAAGGTCTTCCTCCCAGAGCTTGAGAAAGGGAGCTGTCATTGTCCAGGAGAGGCTGTAGATCTCTGATGATGCGTTGTACTGTTTTAGCTTGGGAGCTGTATGTGATGACTAGTGGTGTTCTGTTATTTTCTTTTTTGGGTCTGTCTTGCAGCAGGTTCTCTCTAGGTATCTGTCTGGCTCTGTTGATCTGTTGTTTAACTTCATCAGGTGGATATTTTAGTTCTAAAAAGGTTTGCTGTGGATCTCTTAGGTGAGATTCTCTGTCTGTAGAGTTGGAACAGATGCGGTTGTAACGTAAGGCCTGGCTGTATACGATGGATTGTTTGGTATGTTTGGGATGGTAGCTAGAAGCATGTAGATATGTTTGTCGGTCAGTTGGTTTTCTGTATAAGGTGGTGTCTATATGTCCATCCTGTATTTTTATAGTAGTGTCCAAAAAATGTATTTCTTGCATAGATTGGTTCATTGTTAGGTTGATGGTGGGGTGAAAGTCATTGAATGTCTGGTGGAAGGTTTCCAGGGTCTGTTGTCCATGTGTCCAGATAATAAAAATATCGTCAATGTATCGCAGGTACAGGAGAGGTTTGAGTGGGTAGGAGTTAAGGAAACGTTGTTCTAAATCTGCCATGAAGATGTTGGCATACTGTGGGGCCATGCGGGTGCCCATGGCTGTGCCGCTGATCTGGAGGAACAGGTCATCACCAAATTTGAAGTGGTTGTGGGTAAGGACAAAGTGGCAGAGTTTGGTAGCAAAGTCCGCTGTGGTTTTATCTGAAATGGTGTTCCTTATGGCTTGTAAACCATCATTGTGTGGGATGTTGGTATATAGAGATTCCACATCCATAGTGGCTAGTATAGTATTGTTAGGAAGATTGTTCAAATATTGTATTTTCCTCAGAAAATCTGTGGTGTCACGTACGTAGCTGGGAGCACTGATAGCATATGGTTTCAGAACAGAGTCCATATAGCCGGAAACACCCACTGTAATGGTGCCAATACCTGAGATGATGGGGCGTCCTGGATTTCCTGGTTTGTGTATTTTAGGTAGAAGGTAGAAAGTTCCTGGCCGAGGTTCCGCTGGTGTGTTTGTGAGGATCTGTTCTTGGATGTGTAGGGGTAGCTCCTTAATAATCTTGTTCAGTTCTTTTTTGTATGCTTGTGTGGGGTCTGAGTCCAATTTCATGTAAAAGGCAGTATTGGAAAGTTGTCTGTGGGCCTCCTGGATGTAATCAGTTTTGTTCATGATGACGACAGCTCCACCCTTGTCTGCCTCTTTAATTATAATGTCTGGGTTGTTCCTGAGATTTTCTATGGCTCTCCTTTCAGCATGGTTTAGATTTTGTAGTAAGCGATGGTGTTTTCTGGTCACATCCGTTTGGATTCTGTGGCGGAAGCATTCGATGTACAGATCTAGTGTGGTATTGCGTCCATCAGGAGGGGTCCATGTGGAGTCCCTTTTTGTGTAACTTCTTTTCGGTGGTAGTTGGTGGTCAATGTTCTGTTCATTGATGCGTTTGGAGGGTGATGGTTGTTCCCCAGTAAGTTGAGAGGTGTTGTGTTGTGGGGATGTAGTTTGTTCTACTTTGTCTTGTTCTTGTGTGTGATGAAAATACTCCTTCAGGCGTAAACGGCGGAAAAATGCTTCCAGGTCCCCGCAGAACTGAATCATGTGTTGGGATTTGGCAGGGCAGAATGATAGTCCCCGTGAAAGGACGGATTCCTCAGCTGGGCTGAGTGTTTGCTGTGAAAGATTGACAAGATCAAAACAAGATCAACAACATTGTCAATCTTTCACAGCAAACACTCAGCCCAGCTGAGGAATCCGTCCTGAAGGAGTATTTTCATCACACACAAGAACAAGACAAAGTAGAACAAACTACATCCCCACAACACAACACCTCTCAACTTACTGGGGAACAACCATCACCCTCCAAACGCATCAATGAACAGAACATTGACCACCAACTACCACCGAAAAGAAGTTACACAAAAAGGGACTCCACATGGACCCCTCCTGATGGACGCAATACCACACTAGATCTGTACATCGAATGCTTCCGCCACAGAATCCAAACGGATGTGACCAGAAAACACCATCGCTTACTACAAAATCTAAACCATGCTGAAAGGAGAGCCATAGAAAATCTCAGGAACAACCCAGACATTATAATTAAAGAGGCAGACAAGGGTGGAGCTGTCGTCATCATGAACAAAACTGATTACATCCAGGAGGCCCACAGACAACTTTCCAATACTGCCTTTTACATGAAATTGGACTCAGACCCCACACAAGCATACAAAAAAGAACTGAACAAGATTATTAAGGAGCTACCCCTACACATCCAAGAACAGATCCTCACAAACACACCAGCGGAACCTCGGCCAGGAACTTTCTACCTTCTACCTAAAATACACAAACCAGGAAATCCAGGACGCCCCATCATCTCAGGTATTGGCACCATTACAGTGGGTGTTTCCGGCTATATGGACTCTGTTCTGAAACCATATGCTATCAGTGCTCCCAGCTACGTACGTGACACCACAGATTTTCTGAGGAAAATACAATATTTGAACAATCTTCCTAACAATACTATACTAGCCACTATGGATGTGGAATCTCTATATACCAACATCCCACACAATGATGGTTTACAAGCCATAAGGAACACCATTTCAGATAAAACCACAGCGGACTTTGCTACCAAACTCTGCCACTTTGTCCTTACCCACAACCACTTCAAATTTGGTGATGACCTGTTCCTCCAGATCAGCGGCACAGCCATGGGCACCCGCATGGCCCCACAGTATGCCAACATCTTCATGGCAGATTTAGAACAACGTTTCCTTAACTCCTACCCACTCAAACCTCTCCTGTACCTGCGATACATTGACGATATTTTTATTATCTGGACACATGGACAACAGACCCTGGAAACCTTCCACCAGACATTCAATGACTTTCACCCCACCATCAACCTAACAATGAACCAATCTATGCAAGAAATACATTTTTTGGACACTACTATAAAAATACAGGATGGACATATAGACACCACCTTATACAGAAAACCAACTGACCGACAAACATATCTACATGCTTCTAGCTACCATCCCAAACATACCAAACAATCCATCGTATACAGCCAGGCCTTACGTTACAACCGCATCTGTTCCAACTCTACAGACAGAGAATCTCACCTAAGAGATCTACAGCAAACCTTTTTAGAACTAAAATATCCACCTGATGAAGTTAAACAACAGATCAACAGAGCCAGACAGATACCTAGAGAGAACCTGCTGCAAGACAGACCCAAAAAAGAAAATAACAGAACACCACTAGTCATCACATACAGCTCCCAAGCTAAAACAGTACAACGCATCATCAGAGATCTACAGCCTCTCCTGGACAATGACAGCTCCCTTTCTCAAGCTCTGGGAGGAAGACCTTTCATTGCCTACAGACAGCCACCCAATCTTAAACAACTCCTCACCCACAATAATACAACCACCAGACTTAACATGGACACTGGTACCAGAGCTTGCAATAAACCCAGATGCCAACTTTGCTGCCACATACACCCAGACAACACCATTACTGGCCCCAACAACATCCAACATACCATCTCAGGACTATTTAATTGCTCATCTTCTAACATTGTGTATGCCATCAAATGCCAACAGTGCCCTTCAGCTCTCTATATTGGACAAACAGGCCAAACCCTACGCCAAAGGATAAATGGACATAAATCTGACATCAGGAACCAGAAGACAGAAAAACCAGTAGGAGAACACTTCAATCTCCCAGGACATTCTATACAAGATCTCAAAGTAGCTGTCTTACTACAAAAGAATTTCAGAAATAGACTGGAAAGAGAAGTTGCTGAATTGCAACTTATCACCAAGCTCAAAACCATGGAGGGACCTGGTTTGAACAGAGATATCGGATTCTTATCTCATTATACATGATAAGTGATCTTCAGCCATCTCAACCCTTGCTTTTTCATGCAAAACCATTTGCAGTCGTTTGCGGTCATCAACAGCTATCAGTCAGTCAATCACCCATTTCCACCACCCTTCTGAGTGATCCCCCCTCCCCATCCCCACCCCTCCCCACCCCTTCTCTACATAAGTGCCTGGAAACTTCCATTTCACTGTATCTGAAGAAGTGTGCATGCACACGAAAGCTCATACCAAAATAAAAACTTAGTTGGTCTTTAAGGTGCTACTGAAGGAATTTTTTTTATTTTACTTCGATCCAGACCAACACGGCTACCTACCTGTAACCAGAATTTTGGAAGCAATATACCTTGGGATGGAAGAGGATATTGGGTTAGAGAAAGAGATGCGCATTTGCACAGCAGACACAGAGAAGGAACTGTGTGTAGCGAAAAAGACCTTCCATGTAGGGGTCACTCGCTGCACTGGAAACCACACACAAACTGCATTGTGATCACAGAATCACAGAGTGTGATTCTAACCCCTAGTGTGCTTTCAAACACTGCCTTTATTTGCAGGATATGACCCAGATTGATGTATTTATGCCTCAATATAATATTGGGCTATCCGCATCCTATTGCAAATAATTATAGCTACATCAGGGATGCCAGATCACAGAAGCATAGAATTGGAGAGTTGGAAGGGACCCCAAGAGTCATCTAATCCGACCCCCTACAATGCAGGAACAGGCACAACTCAGTATTTTGGCGGAAGCTGAAAGTTCCTCAGCTGTTGTACTGGGTGGATTTTGACCACTGCTATTTATATAATAAATAGCACCTGGGACCCAGGTGGCACTGTGGGTTAAACCACAGAGCCTAGGTCTTGCCGATCAGAAGGTTGGTGGTTCGAATCCCTGCCCACCTAGCAGTTCAAAAGCACATCAAAGTGCAAGTAGATAAATAGGGACCGCTCCGGCGGGAAGGTAAACAGTGTTCCTGTGCACTGCTCTGGTTCGCCAGAAGCAGCTTTATCATGCTGGCCACATGACCCGGAAGCTGTCTGCGGACAAACGCCGGCTCCCTCGGCCTGTAGAGCGATATGAGCGCCGCAATCGCCACGAGTGGACCTGATGGTCAGGGGCCCCTTTACCTTTATTTACATAAGAAATCTATATTGAATATAGTAAATCCAAGAGTGTTTTTACACATGGTCTCTGTGCTTGAAACGCATCATTCGTGAATTATGTCAATGCACAGGCAAAAGTCGCTACTGATTTGTACAACATAGCTAAGGGGATTTTAAAAAACTGTTTAACAGAAATGCTTGTGGAAAAGCTTCCCGCCCTCTCAACTCCAACCACCAGATATTTCACGCGAAGTGTTGAAGGAACAATTCTACTTAAACAGTTATGTTATGGAGAAACAAGTTCCATTTTTTTTCTCACGTTAACTTTTGTTTTGTTCTCAATTACAAAAGGGTAATCATTGCTCTCTTAAAAAAAAAAACCACTGAAAGGTTAAAAACCACTTGTTCCATACTGTTCAAATATAAGAAACATAGACAAGTACAAATGACCAGATAGAACAGTATGCTATGCAATCATAAGAAACTATAGGCGTTATGAATCAACTGCAATCCAGTTTAATCTCCCAAGTGAAATTTAGACAGTGCTACATACATTTTAATTTGGACAAGTTCTTTGGGGTAACATTTCCTACTTTCCCAAAAGGAACAATGGAATTTTCAGTATCAAGTGTTCAGGGACTCATATTTAAATCTCAGTGGAAAGATGATATTTCCAGTAGCTCACAGTATTTATTAGTGTGCTGCCAAGAGTGGATTTATTGCTGACTCAGCATAAAATAACCTGTGCGGTAATTAAGAAAAATCAAGATTTCTGTTTTTGACTTTCCCCCCCTATGGACAGTAGGATGAAGAGTCTGTAGCTTCTATAATATAGAACTCCTTTTCTGTTTTACAGAGTTCAATACTTCTTCTTTTTTTGGACAATTTGTTTTAAAATATTACATCAAGAACACGGGGCAGTTCTTGAGGCATTGCAGTCCTGAGCTGTTTGCACCTGGAAACTAATTGGCAGCCAGTGCAGTCAGAAGCAGATGGGCCTGTGCAAAGGTGGACTGGGAGAGATCACCTGAATTCTGCTAGATTCCCCTTCCATTCATAGCTTCCGTGTTCTACAATCCCTGCAATTGCAGAGGGTTTGCCCCAGCCTTCAGCAAAAACTTGCTGGAAAATCTTGCTGTAGATGAGAAACTCCAGTGATGGTTCTTTGGATCTCACACACTGCGTTCACAAAAATGGTGCTAAATATTTTTTTTAGAGGAGGAGGAGGAGGAGGAGGAGGAGGAGGAGGAGGAGGAGGAGGAGGAGGAGGAGGAATGATACAGGAATGCTGCCTCTTGATTTCTTACTGAATTGGCAGCACTATTACAGGGAAACTAACAACAGAACATTTGAAAGTAGTCACTTATCATTATAAATAAAACCAACCAACCCAAGAAAAGAAGGATTATACTGTTCTTGATTAGAAAGCAATCATGTCTTCCTGAACCGGTTTTTTTTACAACCCAGACAGATTCATATGGAACGTTCATTTAAAAACTGGAATCCCTTCCAGACTGGGGAGTACCGTAAAAGAATGTCAGTGGGGCAGGGAAAGCTAGCCACAGCAATTCTGAAGGCTGAAGAATTTTAATTTCAAGCATTAAAAAGCCATTTTGAATTGAAACACAGGATGTAAGTTAATAAAGCCTAAAACATACAGGAGGCTGCCAATTTTAGAGTAGAAACAGTAACAAATTACTCAGGAGTAACCAAATGCAAGGAAGTAATAAGAGTGCAAATGTTTCCTGAGTCAACTCCTTCCTGTCCTTTTGACCTTTTTACTTTTCTATTGTACATTATATTATATTCTTAAGAAAACATCTTATGCAGATGGTAAACATGGTGGCAACAGAGTTGACTCCCAGAGAATTGGCCAATTTTAAGAAATGACCTCTGGGCCAAGACCAACTTCCAGAAACACCTCGCTGAACATGTAATGTAGTGTTCCACGTTCCTTCGCCCCAGTAAAATTCTGATATATCAACGGTGGGGAACTGATTCACCCCAAGAGCTGCGTTGCATTTTGGACTCACCTTCTGAGATTCACAGGGTCAAACCCTCCAAGTGTCCCTATTTTCCAGAGACAGTCCCGGATTTACAGAAGCCGTACCAGTTTCTGATTTGATCCCAGAATGTCCCGCTTTTCCTTAGGACATCCCTATTTTGAATGTTGAAGGATACGGAGTTTTGCAACCCTCGAGCAAGGAGATAAGTAACTATGCAGCCTTTTATAGGGACGTTTCTTAAGGTTTCATGTTTATTACATTTTTATATGTGTTGGAGGTCGCCCAGAGTGGCTGGGGCAACCCAGTCAGGTGGGTGGGGTATAAACATAAACATAAAAATAATAGGTGTTGTTGTTCCATAGGATGTCCCTATTTTCATCTGAGAAATGTTGGAGGGTATGCCTTTGTATTTAATTAATAAGATCAAGGAAAGTCACAGTTATTGCCAAGATTGAAGCAGCTCAAGAAGAATGTTTTAGAAAACATACAGTTCTCACGGCTCAAGTTGCTAAATGACTTCTTGCAAAGGCATTGTTATTATTTATAATACTTTCATTCATCTATAGGGTATTAAAATGAACATTCTTTACTGCAGGGGAGGACTTTAGTAGTGTGGCGCCCTGGCCAAGTACAAAATTTGGCACCCCCTAACTTTGAGTAGGTGCCAATATAAATATAGGCATTATTATTATTATTATTATTACTACTACTACTACTACTACTACTACTATTATTACTACTATTTTGGGCCACCTCAACTTAGTGTCCTGTGCGGCAGAACCGCCCACACTGCCCTAAATCCGGCACTGTTTACTGTACCCAGTGTCATTTTCCTGAGAATCTGTGACAATAGAAAATAGAAAACAGGCATAATTAAGGCTTATTAAAGATGTGAGTAAACACATTTATGAACTTAAGGATATTTAGTAGACAGCTGAAGAAGAGTTCCTTATCTGAACAGTTCAGAAGAGGTAATATTAACCATAAAGTGTAAAACTGAGCACTACAGGGTTGTTGTTTTTTAAATCATTTAAGAAGTGAAGTATGTGTCTTCATAGATGGATACATAAAGGTAAAGGGACCCCTGACCATTAGGTCCAGTTGTGACCGACTCTGGGGTTGCGGCGTTCATCTCGTGTTATTGGCCGAGGGAGCCGGCGTACAACTTCCAGGTCATGTGGCCAGCATGACAAAGCCGCTTCTGGCGAACCAGAGCAGCACACGGAAATGACATTTATCTTTCCACTGTAGTGGTACCTATTTATCTACTTGCACTTTGACATGCTTTCGATTGCTAGGTTGGTAGGAGCTGCGATCGAACAACGGGAGCTCACCCCGTTGCAGGGATTCGAACCACCAACCTTCTGATCGGCAAGCCCTAGGCTCTGTGGTTTAACCCACAGCGCCACCCATGTCCCAGATGGATACATATTTATTATTATTTTTATTATTAGCATATATATTTTTGCTAGGCTTTAAGTAGTCTAAGATTTTAGAACGCTGATGTTGGGTTGTATCCAACTAGGTCATACTCAAGGTTAGACCCATTGAAATCAGGGGACTTGACTGATTTCAGTGGGTCTCTTCTGAGCATGACTTAGCTGCACATCATCTAATACTATTAATAAAACCTTCTACTATGTGGTAACCTTGGCGTTCTACTTTAAAGTAACATCAACTTCAACAAAATTGGAGATTCTAGAAGCAGAAAAAAAGAACAACAAATATCAAACCTCTAAGTTTACATATATAAAATTATAATCATAAGCAGACCAAAAAGATAATACAGGGAAAAAAACTAAGAAAAATTAGAAACACAAGAAGAGGTTCTTCTGCTTTTTAAGTATAGAAAGAGAAGAAAATTCCAAATTAATATTTGCCTTTTAGGCTTCCAGCCTTCAGGAAATTCCTGAACTAAAAAGAATGTTAGTAGGTAATAAATTTACCTAAGGGCAATGTACACAAAGAGATGAAAAGGAACAAGAGAGGGAATAATAAATGTACTTCAAAAGAATGTGAGCCTAACTTTAGTGTAGCAAACTACTAGGATGAAAATCTGAAGAGACTACAAATGTTGCGTTCAGTATGAAGTTTGCCCCAAAAGTGACAACGGGCAAAGAATGTTTGGTGCAGAGCTACGAAGTAAAATAAAAATGGCACCCTGCATCTATACTGACTATTCTGCAGAAAGAATGGTCCATTCTACTTCTAGGGCAACATTCGCACATTCGTTTCCTTGCCAATTTGAGGGTTTGTTGTGCTCCCCATCATGCATAGGAGGGGAACCCCTTCCACATCCCATCAAGGTCTTGGTGGATACCAGGGCCGAATTTCGATTTGATGAGGCCCTAAGCTACTGAAGGTATTGGGGCCCTTTATATGTCCAGCTTTCCTTTGTCAACAACAAATTGTCACTGTTTTTTTTTTGTTGAATATATGCTATATGGTAATTTATGGACCTAATAGGTATCTAAAGCCATTTGCACATAACAAAATATGTATTTTTTTCAAAGGAATTGTTGAACTGAAATCTGGAATGGGTTAAGTTTGAGAACCAATGTACCACTGTATATACTCCAGATGTTTTGGACTACAATTCCCATCATCCCTGACCACTGGTACTGTTAGCTAGGGATCATGGGAGTTGTAGGCCAAAACATCTGGAGGGCCGCAGTTTGGGGTGTGTGTGCCTGTTTTAAGGAGCAGGCTAGCAGGCAGGGCCCATTACTTACATCATAGGAGCCTACACAACACAAAACACTGTTGCTGTATTTATGTTTTATTTTATTTGTTTTTTATCTCATATTTTGGAAATGTACATCCAGTATTTTTCCCCCTTTAAATTTTAGCTTGTTTAGCTTATACGTAAATCCAGCACTGGTGGACATTGTCGTGCCACCTCCGGAGGAAGGAAAACTTAAACACGAGGCAGAGTTCCCAAAAATAGACCAAAGACTATGCAGCAGAGATTTACTGAAGGCAAATGAACCTAATGGTCACAAATCCAACACATTCAGGATTGGCACAGTCCATAAAAAAAAAAAATCCAGTTGCAGCACTTACAATAAAACTTACAATACTTACAATAAGACTGAACCTTAACACTATAGCATACAGAACACCGAACTAGAACAAAGAGACAGAAAGAGAAATGAAGCGAGACCCAGGCTCCTCCTGGTCTCACTATTATAGTCAGAAAGATAACAGAACCAGTTTTAAGCCAGCTGTGCTCAGCTTCTCAGAAGGAATAACCCAAACAAGAATCTTCTGCCTGTTTCTTTCACATAGGAAGGAAACTTTCCAGAACACTCTTGAACCAAGCAGAACAGGAAAGATCTCCACACATCAGATCAATACTTTCTCTATGTACTAAGAAATGCAAACTGACAAGACACCCCAAGAACTGAAGCTCTTCGAAGGATGGTAAATGTGCCATGAGAAGTAATGGGATGGTTTCCTCTTTGGAGAGCACTTTTTGAAGTTGGAAGATGGAAAGGAAACTGCTGCTTCTGGAAACCGCAACAGACAAGAGCCATTGTGGCATTTCTTGGCAAGTATCAGTATACACTGATTTTCTAAATTAAAGCTGTGGCTCTATGATGTCCCGTTACTGCAGACTAAGTTCCAGTGAGTTTTACGCGACTTGTGTCACGGTCCGGTCGGCGGGCATCAGGACCAGAGGCAAGATGGTGGTGAAGAAGCAGGAACAGGTGCAGGGCTGAGGGTCCAGCAGCAGGCAGTTGCAGGGTCAAGGAGCAAGGCAGAGACGAAGGTCCACGGGGCAAGAAGCAAGGCGAAGGCTCAAGGAACAAGAAGCAAGGCGAAGGCTCAAGGAACAAGAAGCAAGGCGAAGGTCCAAGGAACAAGAAGCAAGGCGAAGGTCCAAGGAACAAGAAGCAAGGCGAAGGTCCAAGGGTCGAGGAGCAAGGCGAAGGCAAAGCAAGGGTCCCAAGAGCAAGGAGCAAGGCGAAGGCTCAAGGAACAAGAAGCAAGGCGAAGGCTCAAGGATCGAGGAGCAAGGCGAAGGTCCAAGGGTCGAGGAGCAAGGCGAAGGCAAAGCAAGGGTCCCAGGAGCAAGGAGCAAGGCGAAGGCTCAAGGAACAAGAAGCAAGGTAAAGGTCCAAGGAACAAGAAGCAAGGCGAAGGTCCAAGGGTTGAGGAGCAAGGCGAAGGCAAAGCAAGGGTCCCAGGAGCAAGGAGCAAGGCGAAGGCTCAAGGAACAATGAGCAAGGCGAAGGTCCAAGGAACAAGAAGCAAGGCGAAGGTCCAAGGGTCGAGGAGCAAGGCGAAGGCAAAGCAAGGGTCCCAGGAGCAAGGAGCAAGGCGAAGGCTCAAGGAACAAGAAGCAAGGCGAAGGTCCAAGGAACAAGAAGCAAGGCGAAGGTCCAAGGGTCGAGGAGCAAGGCGAAGGCAAAGCAAGGGTCCCAGGAGCAAGGAGCAAGGCGAAGGATCAAGGAACAAGAAGCAAGGCGAAGGTCCAAGGAACAAGAAGCAAGGTGAAGGTCCAAGGGTCAAGGAGCAAGGCGACAAGGCAAGGGTCCACAGAGCAAGGATCAAGACGTCGGCAAGGCAAGGGTCCATGGAGCAAGGATCAAGACATCGGCAAGACAAGGGTCCAAGGAGCAAGGATCAAGACGTCGGCAAGACAAGGGTCCAAGGAGCAAGGATCAAGACGCCAGCAAGGCAAGGGTCCACGGAGCAAGGATCAAGACGTCGGCAATGCAAGGGTCCAAGGAGCAAGGATCAAGAGGCCAGATGCAACCAGGCAGGGATAGCGTTGCTGTGGCAAAAAGCTGAAGGGAAATGCTGAGCTTTTATCCCTCCCAGCTCCTGCCACCAGGTGCAGTGAGATAACAAGTGGCCTCACCTGAGAGACTACTCCTTGCCTCTCCAGCACAAGCTGAGGTCTCCACCTGTGTGGCCACGCCTTGCTTCTCCAGCACAAGCTGAGGCATGCCCCAGTCTTGCAAAGCACTACAGGCCCCAGAGCCTGACTCCTGCCCATACTCCTGACAACTTGCTTCTGAGCAAACACACTTTAAGAGATAGTGCTGCATTATAATTAGGCGGGTCACAGTGCAGGTGGAGAAATTCAGCGAAACTTCTCTCTTTAGAGATCCTATTTTGGTGTCTGGTCAGAAACGGGTGGAGGTCAACAAACAGAAAAGGCATTTGTGCCCTTGGCCATGGTTTCACGGAGCTGGGATTAGACTTGCAGCCTATTCTGGATCATATTTGCAGCTGCAGTGAATATTTGGGCTGCGGTGCCCTAAAAGTGAAATGTAATCCCATGGAGGCTCACCTGCCACCTACTGCACTTAGGGATGGTTTCTCCCCCCCCCCCCAGCACCAGGTGTATACCTTCTTAGTTTTACTTGTCTTTTTAAATGTTGATTGAGTTGTTTCGGTTGGCTCCCTGCTGCTGTTTTTCTGTTACTTTAATTGTTGCTGTTGATTTATTGTACCATTTCATTTCTGAAAATTGTCAGTTCACGTTCGCACTTGCCAGTCAGGGAGTTTCTTTCTTCTTCTTCAGGTGAAGTTTTGAGGTACAAACCAATTAAATAATGAAGTTTCAGAGCTCCTGATGAGGAAACAGAAGGGCCAAGTTCTTCTCTCACAACCCCCCTGACATTACCATTGGGTGTGATATTGCTGAGGATTACTGGCAACTTTCCACACACAACTTCAAGCAGATCCTGCGCGCCACAGAATTTGCCGTTTGAACAAGCATGGGCGGAAGGTACTTTGGGTTGTGGAAAAGACATTTAACTGGTGTCTGTTACCACCTTGCCACTTGAATTCGCATAATTCCACAAGATCCCTTTATTCTCGTGAATCTAGCAAAGGGGTTGGAAGCCACAAAAGAAGGGGAGAAAATTGGATTGGAAGTGGAGGAAGGCAATAATGATGATGAAAATCGATACGGGGTAGTGCATTAAGGGAGGGGCAAACACTTCCAAGTTTAGATAGGCCTGCTGCTTTTAGTCAGGCTTCAAGGAATGAGAGATAAGAGGACTAAAGAATAATAAGGACCAATAGTGGAATGACTGATATAGTTGTTTTGTTTGTTTAGGGATTTATAAACTGCAGTTCTGCCCAAAATAGCACACAAAGCAGTGTACAATACTAGAAATTAAAATTATTAAAATGTAGTTATGGACCCTGAGGAAGTCAGCTGAGGGAAACTTGACAGAATGGGTCACAGGAACAAGCTGATGTTAGCCAGTGTCTGCCCCTCTTATACGCAAGCACAGCAGTAGGGCACAATTTTAGTGGTGGTGGTGGGGGCAAAGGTCTGTCACCAAAATCTGCAGTTACACTTCATCGTGTCACCTGATAACTGTTAAAGGGTGCCTATTGAGAAGCTACTAGACATCCTGAAACCAGTTAAAGCTTCCAACTGAGTAGAATTCAGAACTGGGCTAGATGGAATATACAGTGGTACCTCTGGTTACGAACTTAATTAGTTCCGGAGGTTTGTTCTTAACTTGAGATACCATTTTAGCTAATGGGGCCTCCTGCTGCCACCATCGTGCAATTTCTGTTCTCATCCTGAGGTGAAGTTCTTAACCCGGGGTACTACTTCCAGGTTAATGGAAGTGTTTGTAACCTGAGGTAAAGCTGCAATCCCCTAATTTAACAACTGACCCAAGGACTGTGGCTTCCTTCCTCTCTGCTCAAGCTATGCTGATATGCCAAGAACAACCCTCGGCTAACCATTGTGGCTTGTTTGGCGCAAAACCAATGAAAATACAAAAATACAAAAAACAAACACACACACAAAACAAAAAGACAAAAAACATAAAAATCAGAAATTCTCACTTATAAACCTTATTTATAATCTATTGACTTCCTCATTCCTCCTCTCACTGCGTTCCATTTTAACCGGAGGTCTGTCTTTAACCTGAGATACCATTTTAGCTAATGAGGCATCCCGCTGCTGCCTTCGTGCAATTTCTGTTCTCATCCTGAGGTAAAATTCTTAACCCGGGGTATTACTTCCAGGTTAGTGAAGTCTGTAACCCAAAGTGTTTGTAACCCGAGGTACCACTGTATTGACCACGTTCACATGACCGAGTAAGCCATAAACCGGCCACTGCTATGCATGAGCTGACTGCACCCGATCCACTCCTTCCCACGCATGTTGCGGGGAAGCAAACTATGATCCCTAGGCTGCCATTGTAGCCAAACCAAGGATATTGTTGGGTTTGCTCCAAACAAGCCACAATGGTTAGCCGAGGGTTGTTCTTGGCGTATCAGCATAGCTTGAGCGGAGAGGAAGGAAGCCACGGTCCTTGGGTCAGTTGTTAAATTAGGGGATTGCAGTTTTTCTCTCTCTCCAGTATGGCTGAAATAGGCGGAATCAGCTCTTAAATGGTCAAGCATGGTTTACAGCTGTGTGAATTTTTCCGTTTTGAAAAGCTCCTTGTATTTTTAAAGGGCAAGTAAAATGATGGCCAACGATTAGAGGGTTTTAAGTGCCAGAAACAGGAGCCAGGTATATAAACTTAAGGATGCTGGGGCAAACATGATTATAAAGAAATGTATTATATTATCTCTTAAAATAGTGGAACTTGGGGGACAGCCAATTCAACTAGGTTCAAGGACATATTTCATCACAGAAAACATAATAACTGATGGAATTCATAGGCACAGAATGTAACGTTAGTCCCTAAGCTAAGGTGGCTTAAAAAAAGATTCAGCTCATAGAAGATGGTCTGTAGATGGCTGTCACCTATAGCAGCTAAAACAAATCTTCATGTTCACAGGCACAAAAAGACGGGATGCTAAACAATGGGTGAGTATGACCAACACTGGACACAACTCCAAGTCTCTTTTTTCCTTTCTCTTTTTTTTACAAAATGGCAAGGGAGGCCTAGAAAGGAGCCCTGGGCTACACCTGATAGTCCCCTAGCTAAAAAGCATGTCTTCATCTTACAAAAGAAACAGAGATTCCTGCCTCTCAAAAACTACATTCCTGATGCAACCGGGCTGCATGGGACATAAAGGATGAGACGATTTCTGCTATTGCCATCATTTATTTTACTTTATATGGTTTTATTCAGTTCTTTTTCTCTTTTTTTTTTAAAAAAATATAATTTTACAAGTTTCCCACATTTACGTTCACCAAAAGAAAAAACATTGCATTTGCCATCGACCTCTCCTCTACCACCTTCCGTGGTTCGATTTAGTTATGCTTTGCTGCTGGAATATTCAAATGACTCCATTTGAAGTCTTTTTTCTTTCTTCTTCAGTTTTATCTCAGCTTACTTTACACTGCTGAATTTACCCTAATCCTGCTAATGTTTTGATTTTTTACAATGATTCTTCAAATATTCCTCAAACCTTTCCCAGTTTTCCTTAAAGACTCTTTCTTCCTGGTCTCTTATTTTGCTAATTTAACCAGCCATTTCTGAATCTCCCATCAATTTCATCTGCCATTCCTCCTTCGTTGATACTTTTCCCTCCTTCCATTTCTGAGATCAAACCATTTGGGCTGCCGTAGTTGCGTATAAAACACACACACACCCTGATCTCTAGGGACATCTAGACCGATTATGCCAAAGAGAAAGGCTTTCGGTCTTTTTTAATGTTCTCTTTCTGCTCTGCTACCCTGAAAGTATTGCATTGCACTTTTAATAATTTGAAAAGGGCACAAGTACTTTGCATTCAGCCGTACGTACAAAAAATATATGGGTGGGTGTTTAAAAAACAAAGAAACACTGTCACTTCAAGAGACAAGCGAGGAAGCACTCCTTTCCCCCCAGTATAAGTTAAATCTCTGCATTGACACGGGTGAAGTGAAGATGGGAAACCATGAATTTATTATTGAAGCGTAGGATGTTGTGGGGGAAACCAGCAATGCAACTTGGTAATGGACTGAGGCAGGGAAAATGTCAATATGCAAATAGGTGAGCTAAGAGCCTTACTTCCTTGTAGCATGATATAGAATATTGCTGCTGCTTCGTTTTCCACATAATGAGACAAAGTAGAATATATTGTAGCAGATCAACCTCTATTGGAAAAAGCACAAAACCATTTAAAATGCCAATCACATCATGCAAGATTCATAAAATAATGCATCAAGTGTTCCAGCGGTAATTATGTGGGTGAACCCAAATAGTGCTTAAGACCACAAATGAACTAGTCAAAATTATTATTAGGGGCCGTACAAGATGATTAACTTATTCAGCCCGTTGAAACACTTGCAGCCCTCTTTCCTTTTGAGTGGGGCAAACGGGACTGGAAAAGATATGGAAGACATATTACTGAATTTAATAAAGGACCTGACATTTGCTAGGTGCTGTGCAAAAATTTAAAACACTACAAGTCAATCCTTTCAGGCTAATAATCTAAAAGTAAGGACAAGATACCGTACTTTTCTGTGTATAACACCCCCACCCATGTATAACACGCCCCCTATTTTGGGGGACTCAACATTCAGAAAAGGGGGGGGGAAATTCCCCAAAGTTTGGGGAGTATTGCCCAGAGTTGTTGAGCTTTCTTTAGGGGGGAATGCCAAAAAACGCTCACCCGCCAGGCCGACAATGCCGCTTGCGCGCGCCACCAAAGCAAACTCCAGCCCTCCAGATGTTTGGGACTACAATTCCCATCATCCCTAGCTAACAGGACCAGCGGTCAGGGATGATGGGAATTGTAGTCTCAAACATCTGGAGGGCCGGAGTTTGCCTATGCCTGCTCTGTCCCATCGCCGAAAAAGGCAGCAAATAGCCCGCCCACTTGCCGCAGCGACAGCCAATCAACACCAGACCTTGCATCAGTCACCAACAACAATCTCTAATTCGTGGCAGCCACCAATCCCAAGTCCCCACAATGCGCTATCCATGTATAAGATGACCCATAATTCTGAACATGATTTTTCAATAAAAAAACATAGTCTTATACACGGAAAAGTACGGTACCTTGGAGAGGATAAGGCAGGGGTACCCAGAGAAAGAGATCAAAACTTGATCTCGCCATTGGGCAGGCACAGTTGAAATGTGTTCTTTTTACCAGCCCTGGCCGGCAATCTTGAAGCTCTGTTCTGAACAAGTTACCAGAATGTGAATATACAGTCATACCTCGGTTTAAGTACGCTTCGTTTTGAGTACTTTCAGTTTAAGTACTCCGCGGACTCGTCTGGAACGGATTAATCCACTTTCCATTACTTTCAATGGGAAAGTTCGCTTCAGGTTAAGTACGCTTCAGTTTAAGTACTCCACGGACCGTCTGGAACGGATTAATCTACTTTCTATTACTTTCAATGGGAAAGTTCGCTTCAGGTTAAGTACGCTTCAGTTTAAGTACTCCACGGACCGTCTGGAACGGATTAATCTACTTTCCATTACTTTCAGTGGGAAAGTTCGCTTCAGGCTAATTATGCTTCAGGTTAAGTACAGACTTCCGGAACCAATTGTGTACTTAAACCGAGGTACCACTGTAATGTGAATATAATATAATTACGGTTTGCTAAGGATCTTAGCAAACCGTCTGGTAACAATATCCGAGGTGACCCTTCCCGAATCCCAAAATAGTTTTCAGGCTTCTAGGGTGACAGTGGACATGATTTTCACCGCTCGACAGCTTCAAGAAAAATGCAGAGAGCAAAACCAACCCCTGTATATGGCATTTATTGACCTGACTAAGGCTTTCGACACTGTAAATCAGTCATTCCCAAACTTCGGCCCTCCACATGTTTTGGACTACAATTCCCATCTTTCCCAACCACTGATCCTGTTAGTGAGGGATCACGGGAGTTATAGGCCAAAACATCTGGAGGGCCGCAGTTTGGGGATGCCTGCTGTAAATCATAATGTCCTGTGGACTGTCCGTCTGAAAGTTGGCTGCCCAGATAAATCTGTAAACATCATTTGTCTCCTCCATGATAATATGACAGCAACAATCGCAGATAACGATGGCTCTCTAAGTGAACCATTCACAGTGGGATCAGGTGTTAAACAGGGTTGTGTTATTACCCCAACTCTATTCATTATTTTCATTTCCATGATCCTATACTTTGTCGATGGGAAACTCCCCACTGGAGTAGAAATCATATATCAAACAGATGGAAAGCTCTTCAATCTGAACTGGCTGAAAGCAAAAAGTAAGGTTACCGTAACTTCCGTCATAGAGCTTCAGTATGCTGATGACAACGTAGTGTGTGCACGCTCAGAGGATGACCTCCAAACCATCCTAAATATCTTTGCAGAAGCTTACAAAAAGCTTGGCCTATCACTCAGCATCCAAAAAACTAAAGTGCTGCACCAACAAGTACAAAATAACGCTTCTGCAGCACCACAAATCCAACTCAGTGGTGTAATGTTGGAAAATGTTGATCACTTCTCCTACCTAGGCAGTTACCTTTCCACAAGGGCCAACATAGATGTCGAAATCCAGCATCGCCTGAGCTCTGCGAGTGCGGCTTTCTCCCGATTGAAGTGCAGAGTGTTTGAGGACCAGGACACTCGCAGGGAAACCAAAGTGCTTGTTTGCAAAGCTATTGTACTACCAACCTTACTATATGCTTGTGAAACATGGACCACTTATAAGCGCCTCCAACTCCTCAAAAGATTCCATCAACAGTGTCCCCGAAATTTTTTGCACATCCCTTGGGAAGACAGGCAAACTAATATCAGTGTACTGGAAGAAGCAAAGATCACCAGTGTTGAAGCAATGATTCTTCAACATCAACTTCGTTCGACTGGTCATGTTGTGTGGATGCCTGGTTATTGTCTTCCAAAGCAACTACTCTATTCCGAACTTAAAAATGGAACCTGTAATGCTGGTGGTCAACAAAACAGATTTAAAGACTGTCTCAAGGCAAATCTAAAAAAATGTAGTATAAACACTGACAACTGGGAAACACTAACCTGCGAGCGCTCCAGTTGGAGAACAGCCTTGACCAAACGTGTCATGGGCTTTGAAGAAACTCGATCTCAGGATGCAAGGGAGAAACATGCTAAGAGGAAGGCATGCTTGGCAAATCGACACCGTGACCAACTCCTGCCTGGAAACCAATGTCCCCACTATGGAAGGACGTGTGGATCCAGAATTGGCCTCCACAGTCACTTACGGACCCATTGTTAAAATCGTGTTTATGGAAGACAATCTTACTCGGCTACGAGTGATCGCCAAAGAAGAAGAAGACCAGAATGTGAATATAATTACAGCTGTTCCTTCATACTCAGTCTGCCTAGAGAGTGACTTAACTGAGACTGGAGTGCTTGGGTAGAGGGAAAAATGGAAGCTGGCACACAACTCCAACTGTGGTTTGACTGTATGTTTGGTGACTCAAACAATTGCTTGGATGCGCAAAGGTGGTCGGCACAAATCTTAAGTTTGGCCCGGTACCTAAGCAGAGTCCATGTGTTTATATCAGCTCATAACAATATATAAATTGTAAGTATGGAAAAGAGACAGACACCCACCCACGTATTTCTAAGTCTCTTGGGAAATGTTCCCCAAAGTGCAGTATACATTTAACAGCAGTTTCCCCTGGCTTCGTTACCTATATATTTCTCGTCAATCCTATTCGACTTCGCTCGATGAGAAATGATGGCATTTAGAAGATCACAGTGCTGTTGTGCTATTTTATACCTGCAACTAAAGAAAATTGTGCTGCTGGCTGAAAGCGTGGTAACGCTTCAGCTTTGACGAGGTAAGCAATAGATCTCCTAAAAAGAGCAATTTAAAACATCCTGTCCCACCATGACAAGAAGTTTTACATAACGGGGAAAGAATAAAAATGCAAGCACCTATGGATCCAAGGTTTAACTAAAACATTAACCTGAAAAATGGGACAGAGTCTTACCATTTCCAAAATACAAACAATTGAGGTGACATTTAAAGCTAATTTTAAAATGTTTCATTCATTTTTTTTGAGAAACCGCACATTTTTCTCCCTCCCTCCCAAATTCTCTCCTATGGTTATAACCACAGCAGAATCCACTGCTGGGTCAGGAGGCCTCTCTGCCTGAAGCAAAAGCCAAATAGTGCCCCTTTCTGCTTCAAGTGCTAACCATATATATCTATATTTCTTAGTGTCAGAGGCAAAGTTGTGATGTTGGACTGGAGAAAGACTATTGTTCGTGTTTATCTATAATAATAATTGGGACTTTTTGTTTTGTTTTGTTTTTGGGGGAGGAAGGGGGAATGAACAAACTTGAGATGCCCAGACTGAAGAGGGGAAACACATTGCTTCACAGAGGGAGGACCAGCTGGAAAATATTCCAGATTGAACATGTGACTGTTTTGAAGAACCCATATAGATATAGATATAGATATAGATATAGATATAGATATAGATATAGATATAGATATAGATATAGATATAGATATAGATATAGATAGAGAGAGGTGGTGACCCCGTCTAGACTTAGTACTGGGCACACACACACAGGAACAAACATGAATATAATAATAAACTATAAAGAAACAAACAAATATTCATAATAGGTTCTAAAGGCATGGACCCATAATTGTTCTTCTGAAAACAGAAGGGCTTCTTCCGAAAACAGAAAACACAAAGGATATATATAAAACTGACAAATGGATAGTGAGAAGTCCTTTTTATTCATTTTCTTTTTTTCTTTATTCCTCCTTTAATATCCTTATCCTTTTCCCTCTCTTCCTTTTTATTTCTCCTTCATTTTCTCGTTTTCTCCTTTGGCTTAGTTTCTGCTCTTTCGTATTTTGTGTGGTCCTCTACTCAGGGTTAAGGAGGGGGTAGCATGCAGATGAAGATGATGGACAGCTGATGTAGGACCCTGTGCAAGAGGCGGGGAAGGGAAGGATCTCCCAGGGTGGGAAGATGGGAGAAGAACGGGAAGTTCCCAGGTTAGAGCTGGGAGGGATCAACTTTCTCTGTGTGGGGCAAGTTAAGATCTACCTGTGAAAGAGTTCTCGTTCTCTCTCTCTCTCTCTCTCTCTCTCTCTCTCTCTCTCTCTCTCTCTCTCTCTCTCTCCATTTTTAAAAATAGATTAGTTTGTTTGTTTTATTGTAATGTATTGAGAATTTTTTAAAACAAAATCTTCTTCAAAAAGAAAAAGTATATAATGCAGAAGGTCCCAGCTTCAAATCTTGGCAACTCCAGGAAGCGCTAGGAGATATTCGCTGCCTGAACCCCTAAAAAGCTGCAGCCAATCAGTAGAGATGACCGGTGGCATTTGACTCCGATTAAGTTGGCAAAAATGTATAGGACAAGTACAGATGCCTGCTGGAAATGTAAAGAAAAAGAAGGTACATTTTTATCATACCTTTACAAAAGGTATTGTGGACTTTGAAGACGCTCAAACTCAGGACGCAAGGGAGAAACGTGCTAAGAGGAAGGCGCAGTTTAGCAAACCCATACTAGGATCAACTCCCGCCTGGAAACCAATGTCCCCACTGTGGAAGGACGCGTGGATCTAGAATTGGCCTCCACAATCACTTACGGACTCATTGTTAAAACGGTGTTTATGGAAGACAATCTTACTTGGCTAGAAGTAATCGAAGAAGAAGAAGAAGAAGAAGAAGAAGAAGAAGAAGAAGAAGAAGAAGAAGAAGAAGAAGAAGAAGAAGAAGGTGATGATTGTGGAAAATATGGATGGATATAATAGAGTTTGGAGAAGATGCAGTTTTAAATGATTAAAAGGGGACTCCAGGGAAGAAGTGGGAGGAAGTCCTGAGATTCGAAGGAATCTCTGCACATGGATATGTACTGTATATTCCTGCGTATAAGACTACTTTTTAACCCAGGAAAATCTTCTCAAAAGTGGTACTTATAATAATTCTTATAATTTTGTATTGTAAAAATCAAATAAAAATGATTTCAAAAAACACAAACAAAACAATCAGTAGAGACGATGCCAACATACAAGGACCAAGGCAACTTCCTGTGTTCCTATGTAGTGAAAGGAAGCACAAGACCTCCTGAGGCACGCTCCCAATCCCAGGAAGAATCGCTGGGACAAGATACAGTGGCACCTCGACTTCCGAATGCCTCGACTTCCGAAGGTTTCGACTTACGAAGTCGGCAAATCCGGAAGTATTTTTGCCGTGCACACGGTCTGCGCATGCGCAAAGCGCAAAATCGTGCTTCGTGCATGCACAAAATGGACGCTTCGACATACAAAGGTTTCGACTTACGAAGAGCGCCGCGGAACAGATCGTCTTCGTAAGTCGAGGTACCACTGTATGTCCACAGACCCTATTTCAGCCACCAGCCATTATTTTAATTAGTCCCTTTGCTCATTCTCCCCTCCCAGAATCCCACTCTTTGTGGTACTTTGGCGCTTAACGCAGAAGGGAAAAGTGAAGCGAAAATCAACAGACTCCAATCAAACTAGTGACATTCTTAATACATGCTTCCCATTGAACTCCCTAATGTAACAAAAAAATTATGCCGCCTGAAGACTGATGCCGCAAACTACTAATAAATAAAGCTGGGACCTCTATCTTCGATCTCATCAGCAATTTATTTCCATTAGCCGTGCAATCAGTTCTGCAGACCAGAAACAAGGCCTTCCACACACTTCTATGCAGTATGAAAGCATGAAAGCAAAGGAAAAATCTCCAAGGACCTCACAGATTTGAAATTCACATGCTTCCAAAAACCTACACTATCAAGCAGGGCAAACATTTAGCAGAACTCAGGAATATAGGTTAGTTTTTAATTCCCTCTAAACTTTTTTTCCCTTTGAATTTTTATTTAATACATCACTTGGGACACAACAATGCCCTATTTCCTGGATGCAGAAGAACTGTGGAATTAGCAGACTAGCCTGTTTCTTATGCGTAGTTTCATATTCTGAAGCGTTTACACTGCATTTTCCTTAATACCGCAGTTGCATATTCATTGCCATATTTTCCTTTAACTGCTGTCACTTAAATTGTCATGCAGAACAGGGCAAATCAGGGTCAGTTTGTGTAAGCTGCATCACTCTGAAGAACTTCATCAGTCTCTATTTCAATGCATTATGCAAAAAACTTGACATTAAGAGAGCCTTAACTGACAGCAAATGAAATCAATCAGCAAATCACTAAGCCATAATAAACTCGCTCAAGTTGTAGCTAACCCTTCCTTTTCCAGGCCCTCACCTAAGCACCCCATCAAATGATATCCTTTTCCAAAAAAAAAGCTGACAATTACATTACAAAATCCAATATTAATATGGTGCAGTATTTCACATAGCCTTTTGACTTTCAAAACTCTTTACAAGGGTAACAAAAGAAAGCCACTATAAAGGCAGTTTACTGAAATACTAGGCTGTCTTCATGACAAATTGCCCTAAAAATGCAAGATATTGAAACACTGAAAGTAGGCTTCTACCTGTGCAATCCTATGCTTACTCAGAAGTAAGTTGTACTTTTTAAAAATGGAATTAATTCCTGAGATGGCATGTCTAAGATTGTGCAGTAAAAGTGAAACTAGGAGGCAACCTTAAGCCTTAGTTTTGAAGGTCTGTACTTTGAAGGGACTTTGAAGGTACTTTGTACTTTGATGCAAGTGGCCCTGTGGTCTAAACCACTGAAACTAGGGCTTGCCGATCAGAAGATCAGCGATTCGAATCCCCGCGACGGGGTGAGCTCCCGTTGCTCTGTCCCAGCTCCTGCCAACCTAGCAGTTCGAAAGCACGTCAAAGTGCAAGTAGATAAATAGGTACCACTCTGGCAGGAAGGTAAACGGCATTTCCGTGCGCTGCTCTGGTTTCGCCAGAAGCGGCTTTGTCCTGCTGGCCACATGACCCGGAAGCTGTACGCCGGCTCCCTTGGCCAGTAAAGCGAGATGAGCGCCACAACCCCAGAGTTGTCCGCGACTGGACCGAACGGTCAGGGGTCCCTTTACCTTTACCTTTACTTTGAAGGTCATGAAAACCTGAGGAATGGACTGTCTCAGTCTTGCCTCTGTCTGACCAGTACAAGACTCCAAAAGTAGAACTTGGGCAAGAGGTGTTTTGAGGATTACAAGTATTTCAGTCAGAGCTCATACTTCCATTTTAAAGGTGGTTAAAAACTTCAGTGATGACTTTATCAGCTCTCGTTCAAAGATTAACCGTTCTGCAGAACGCGGCATCCTTCCCATGTGAGAGGCTCATGAACTCCAAAACAAAATGTTAACTTTGGAGCGGGACAATTTTACCTAAAATGCAGGCTATGTGAAAATGCAATGGGAAAGGAGTCACTTGGGTCTTCAGCCCCTCAAAATAAAAAATTAATAGACTCAAGCATTTGAAAACAAAGTACGGCATTCTTTCTATGATTCAATTAAGCGCGTTTTTCACATTTTTAAATCAAAGTAACACGTGATACATCTGCACACATATGATTCACCATCAACATTTCACATGTGTGTGTGCAGGCGCACAGTTCATTATCTTCTCTTGTACACCTAAAATACCTATGTATCACCTATTGACCGAAACATTCAGTTTTTGAATGTTAATTCAAGGAAGATGGCACAAAAAAGTACAGAGTACTATAAAACAATGAAACAGGATATTGTGGCCCTTTTTATTCCAGGGAAATAATATTTTGTCTTTCTTTTTTTAAAATACGTTTTCTGCGTTTCTTAACCTATCACTGTTACACAAATACGAATAGATCTAAACAGGCTTTGGAGTACAATGTTTATTCTACTCCTGCTGCAACATTCTCTCGTGCCTGAAAGAAATTTGTTTCAAAAAGCATAGCCTGCCTTTATCAAGCTTGCAGCCACAAGTTGGCCCAAAATGTCTTTTGCACCACTCCCTTAATAGTTTTGCAATGTTGGGGTAAGTTTTACATTCATGGCTAGTTGCCAAACCCCAGCAATCCAGCCCTTAATGGCAAAGTATTAAGATATATAAAGGCATACACAAATGTGGGCACCGTTTGGATGGCAAGGATTTCTCAAAGTGGATGAAAAATAATGCAGGAGGATATGCTTCTCTGAAATCTCAAGTTCCCATCGGATAAAGAAATTGGCCCTCTGATCCCATTTTCCAACGGATGCAAAGAGAAGCATTAGTTGAGGGAAAGCTGAATATTCTGAAGGAAAAACCAAGATTTCTTTTCAATCATAATAAAGGAATCAAACTGAATGAAGTAAAGCTGATAGGTGTAAAAAGAAAAAAAAAAGAGAAAAAGTTAAAAAGAAGGGATCCCAGGAGGACGTGTGGAGAATGTGGATGCCGAGAAGAAATTTAGCAGGAAGAGAGTACAAAAGAATTTGTAAAAAGGGTGCTTTGCCAGGAAGAATATACTTTCTTTGCAGTTCATTTTCCTACAATGATCTCTCTACAAAAACCACATAGAGCTGCATTAATACATTAATACAAATACAATTATTTTAGGGATTTTTCATTTTGCAGAGATACTTCCCTGTTTTTAAACATAATTTAACCTACGGTCCAACTTTTAAACCAGTCGAAACGCAATATAGAATCTAGGTAAATTTCTTAGTAGAATTATAAGTTGTGTCAGAATTTCCGCCCCAATCCTGTATGTGTGTGTGTGTGTGTGTGTGTGTGTGTGTGTGTATATATATATATATATATATATATATATATATATATATATATATATAAATAAAATCTGTGAATTCTGGAAACTAGAGGTGACCTATCAGCCCTTCGGGGCGTTGGCTGTCACTGCCCATGCCAAGTGAATATTGAGTATTTTAGCCAGCAAATAAAGAAGGATTCAAATTTGTTGTATATTACATAAATATACAGGGGTGGGGTGAGGTGAGGTTTGAAATATTTCATTCTGCATAAGTGGTCTTACCAAACGTGGATGCGGGGAAGATAAAGGTGACATACCTTTCCGCAAAGACCTTCTTCTCTTGGCAACCTCCAAATTGTAAGGCCAAAATATATTTTCTAAACTGGAAAACCTTTTTTTTTTTACACCACACTTTGTCGTATCAGATCTCACAGTGGCATACAGGAGAAAATTAAAAAAAAAACTGAAATGAAATTCATTTTTCTCCTTGTACACTTACAGAAAGAGGAAGTACGAGGATGGGTGCAAGTACTTGAATGTCCAACTTTCTTTTCCACCTAAGCAGGTGAGATTTGCAAGTCATGGGGAGGTGTGTGTAAAAGAGAGGGGTAGAAAAGGGGGGGGGAGCGAGGAGGTTTTCCTCTTCGATCTGATGAATTGCTCTTTTAAAAACGGTTTCCTTGCAATGGTGTGAAGCAAGCAAACAAGTGATATATATTAAGCTTAAGGCAAATCACCATATGCAAATTTGTCTCTTTTTTGGTGTTACCTCTCTTTTTTTAAAGTACAGTGGTGCCTCGCTTAACGAATGCCCTGTAAGACGAATTTTTCGCTAGGCGAATGGATTTTGCGATCGGAGGTTGCCTCGCAAGACGACGAGGTTTTCTATGGCTGCTGCTTCGTGAAAACGGGTGCATTTTACACGTCCACAAAGAGCTGCGGTTTGAATGGGGTTGAATAATGAGGAGTTCTGCCACCTGGAAAAGCGTGGCTTTGCCTTCATAAGTACTTTTCTAAGACGCAATATTTGCCACAACGTTCCGAACAGACAAGAAACAACATAATTATCTTTGTATTTGTAGATAGATATTTTCCCTTGGGCCGTGAATGCCTTTCGCTGTACTAGTACTATTGAAAGAAGGAACGGGGGGGGGGGGTTAAGCGTAGTAGGAACCTAAGATTTCAAGCTGCATTTTATCTTTGCCCAATTGATTAGGAGAGCAGGCAATTTTGCTTCTGTGCCCAATACAATATGATAAACCATGACTGCATCATAACTGGATACATAATTTACATAAAATAAATGGAAGACATAAGCCCTTTATAAATTTATAATGATAATACTCTATCACTCAGAAGCGACGTCAACACTCTACTCTTGCTGCTATAAAACGAATAATACCCCTCCTTACATTTGTATAGCAGTTTTCGGACAAAAGAATGCCGTACCGGTACAACAACTGTAAAATTGCAGGTAGCGTGTCTGTTACCTGCCTGCCCCGGCATGTGCTACTACAACTCCTGATGTAAGGAGGACCAACTGTGAGGATGGTCCATGATTTCCACTTCTACTCACCTTCTTTTTTCCCTGTCTCCCTCACACCACAATTCCTTCCATTTTACATCCTGAAAACCAACATCTTTTTGGCAGATGTTTGCGAAGTAGGACACAGTCAGTAGAACATGTGCACATCTTAAAACCCAATTCTGAAGTAATGGGATAGGGCAGGCATCCCCAAACTTCGGCCCTCCAGATGTTTTGGACTACAATTCCCATCTTCCCCGACCACTGGTCCTGTTAGCTAGGGATCATGGGAGTTGTAGGCCAAAGCATCTGGAGGGCCGCAGTTTGGGGATGCCTGGGATAGGGCTACAGTACCTTGGTTCCCAAATGCCTTGGTACTCAAACAACCTGGAGCCCAAAACCTGCAAAGCCGGAAGGAAGCGTTCCGGTTTGTGAACATTTTTTTGGAAGCCGAACGTGCTCCGTTTTGAGTGTTACGCTTCTGTTTTGAGCGTTGAGGTCCGTCTGTTTTTGCTATTTATTTTGCGTTTTTGTTTTTGCGGCTCTTTTTTGTTTTGTTTTTGTGACTGTGTGGAACCCAGTTCAGCTACTTGATGGACTGATTGTGTCACTGCAGTACAGTGGAACCTCGGTTTATGAACAGCTCGTTTTACGAATCTTCGGTTTATGAACGCCACGGACCCATCTGGAACTGATTAATTCACTTTCCATTACTTTCAATGGGAAAGTTCGCTTCAGTTTATGAACGCTTCAGTTTATGAACAGACTTCCAGAACCAATTACACCCATGCTTCGGGTTAAGTACGCTTCAGGTTGAGTACTCCGCGGACCTGTCTGGAACAGATTAATCCACTTTCCATTACTTTCAATGGAAAAGTTCGCTTCAGTTTATGAACGCTTCAGTTTATGAACAGACTTCCAGAACCAATTGTGTTCATAAACCGAGGTACCACTGTACATTGTTTATTGCTTTCATTTTATGGCTCAATGGTCTCATTAGATTCATGTTAAATTGCTGTTTTAAAGGTTGTTTTTTAAAGTCTGGAATGGATTCATCCATTTTGCATTACTTTCTATGGGAAAGCGCGTGTTGGTTTAGGAACGGACTTCCGGAACAGATTAAATCTGAGAACCAAGGTACCACTGTATTATTGTTTATCAGTTTCGTTTACATTTTGTTTTTATGTATGCTGTGCCATCCTGGAGGCTGGACGACACAGAATGAAACATTAAATGATGGAATGTCTTCCTTTTCCCCCATTCCATAGCACCCACTTCATTATTTTGCTGGGCGCAGACTCTCTTCAATGGCCTGCATGGGCCACACATCTTACTTATGTGGCAGAAAGAAGAAGAAAAAAGGAATGAAGTCACAGGGGTGGGGACTATGTCATATCAGCCTTTAAAAACTAAGACCGATTCCCTATCTTCACAGTCCTGCCCTGAGTTCTGCTTCTTGGTCACAATACAGTATGCTAAAATAATGAAAGACTGGGACAGAATTGTTGGAAACAGGTATGGGTAAATGAAGCACTCAAGGGGGAAAATGTATATATGATTAAAAGATGATTGTTTTAAAACCTATATTTGGAGGGGTGTGTGCTATTTTTAACTACCCGTATACAGTCATACCTCGGGTTACAGACGCTTCAGGTAGCGTTTTTTCGGGTTGCACAAAAGCGCGAACCCGGAAGTACCTGAATGGGTTACTTCCGGGTTTTGGCAATCGCACTTTGCGCATGCGCAGAAGCACCGAATTGCATGCTGCACATGCGCAGACGTGACGCTGCAGGTTGCGAATGCTGCGGGTTGCGAACGTGCCTCCTGCACGGATCACGTTCACAACCCGATCATCCACTGCATACTCGAGTATAAGACAACCCGAATATAAGCCGAGGCACCTAATTTTACCACAAAAAACTGGGAAGCCTTATTGACTCGAGTATGAGCCAGTTTACCACACCACAAACCGACGGAAGAGGAAGGAGCAGCCCTTTCGGGCTGCTTTCAGGCTGCTCGTTCCTCCTCCGCCGCCTTTGCCGCTGTCGGAAATGTGCTCGGGTGGGACCCTCACTCGAGTACAAGCCGAGGGGGGCTTTTTCAGCATTAAAAATGTGCTGGAAAAGTCGGCTTATGCACGAGTATATACAGTATGTTTAGCTGTTTTTAGGGTATGTTTGTAAACTGAGTTATCTTGTAAAAGGTGATTCATAAATTAAACAACAACGGAAAACAACAACAACAACAACAACAACAACAACAACAACAACAACAACAACAACTACTGCAGGTAAATTTGGCATTTCTGTGCTGATTTGAAAGTGGGGAACAATACATTTAAAAGTGAGTCAGTTGTCCATCTGGAGGGTATTAGATCATGCAAGATTTCATCCTTCGGGTATTAGGACACCCTTGCCACAGAGTTAATACGAAAACTTTAAAATAAAACAAGATTGGGGAACAGGTAAAGTGTGTGCATGTGAGTGTTAGAGGAGAGTAATAGGAATAAAGAACAATTAAATAAGAATCACCTTTATCTGGTTTAACTAGGCAATGAATCAATTGAAAATCCTTTATTTTCAATTGATTGCAGTATTTCCATTTCCTGCTCCTAAATCTTTAGAAGGGACCCAAGCAAAAATAACAGAAAACCACCTGAACAGAGGTCCTCTGCAGGTTTTAGACATGAAGAGAAAACATGACTAACACAGGGTAACATCCAATGTCAGCCAAAATAGACCCATTGAAATAAGTGGAGTTAAGTGACTTAAGTCCATTGATTTCAATGGATCTGCTCTATGACGTAGTTGGAAAGAATCCATTATTTATTAACCTTGACTTTTTCCATTCCAAAAAGGTTTTTTTGTCGATAACTATAAACTATGTAATACTAAGGGGAAAATACATACCATGTAGATTTCAAGACATAAAATACATGTATAGAGCATTTCAATGATGGCCTCTTTCATTTTTATACCATTTTGATGTCAGTCGTGAGCACACTGGAAAGTAAGACCCATTGAAATTGGCTGTACATACTTTCCAAGAGCTGTGCTTGGGGTTAAGGTTACTTGTTCCCATTCTTAAAACTCTGGGGCATAGCCACCTGGAAAAACTCCACAAGGGACAAAGCCAAAGGATTTTATCTCGAAAGAGAAAATTTATACATGTCACTCAGCATACAATGTGGACATTCCTTTCGCCCCAGGGCAGTTAAAACTATCAGATTGGCCGATAGTTTACCTAACCAGCCTGGTAGAGAAAAGGAAGCATGAATTTGGGTGCTTGCAGGAATCAGAATCACAAGGGCCAAACTAGATGTGATGCTGGGAGACCTGTAGTTTTAGTTGTCAAAGGAAGAAAGCGACAAACAACCCCAGGAACTTTCTAGCACTTCTGTGCCGGGGTGTGTGTGTGCGTGTGTGTGTCATAACCCTTTCAACCCCATGCTGTTTTCCACATCCAAATCTCTTCTGCTGTGTTCTTTTTCCTTTTTCTTTTTTTAAATGTACAACCAGGGCGGGGGGCCAGACTTGAAGAGAGGGCTGGTACGGGGCTCACAATTCAGTCCACTCCAAACACACCTTCCTCCCAACGGGAGAGGTGGATGTGATAGCTGTTACACGCAGGCAGGTGTGCTGGGTTCTGCCCCACATTGGGGGTGCCCATCGTACGCATAATGTCACATGGCGCAACGGGCCCGTCAGACCCTCCCATGGCTGTGACAAGCCTCATCACTCCATGTGATGCCACGCAGCCCCCCAAAAAATTTTTATGGGTGCCTCGGCACCCGCAGCCCAACATAAAATTGCGCTTGTGGTCATATGCTCTTTCTGCCACTGCTTTGGCCAGCATGACTCACCTGAGCACATGGCCATGCTTCAGCAGGGATAGATAGATGGCTGTGCTTTAAAGTGAGAGCTCAGCTCAGCTCCTACAGACGGTGGCTAACCTGCCATCTTAAGTTATCCAAAATGCATTTGCTCGGGCCTATAGATTTCATAGAGGGGCCCAGGTGGCGCTGTGGTTAAACCACAGAGCCTAGGGCTTGCTGATCAGAAGGTCGGCGGTTCGAATCCCTGTGACGGGGTGAGCTCCCGTTGCTTGGTCCCAGCTCCTGCCAACCTAGCAGTTTGAAAGCACGTCAAAGTGCAAGTAGATAAATAGGAACCGCTACAGCGGGAAGGAAAACGGTGTTTCCGTGTGCTGCTCTGGTTCGCCAGAAGTGGCTTTGTCATGCTGGCCACATGACCTGGAAGCTATACACCAGCTCCCTCGGCCAATAACGTGAGATGAGCGCGCAACCCCAGAGTCGGTCACGACTGGACCTAATGGTCAGGGGTCCCTTTACCTTTACCTTTATAGATTTCATATGGAAGGGCCACCATGGGTGGATGGGAGCCAGGTTTGGCCCTGTTCCTCATCAGTGCCTAGCAAGGCTGACCACAAGTGCTGGGCTTGTATATGACACCAATCACAGATACCCTGATATCACACATAAAGGTAAAGGGACCCCTGACCATTAGGTCCAGTCGTGACCGACTCTGGGGTTGCGGCGCTCATCTCGCTTTACTGGCCGAGGGAGCCTGCGTACAGCTTCCAGGTCGTGTGGCCAGCATGACTAAGCCGCTTCTGGCAAACCAGAGCAGCGCATGGAAATGCCATTTACCTTCCTGCTGGAGCGGTATCTATTCATCTACCTGCACTCTGACATGCTTTCAAACTGCTAGGTTAGCAGGAGCTGGGACCGAGCAACGGGAACTCATCCCATTGCGGGGTTTCGAACCGCCAACCTTCTGATCGGGAAGCCCTAGGCTCAGTGGTTTAACCCACAGCGCCACCCGCATCCCATATCACACATATCTGGGGCCTAAATCCGTGCCTGTCACCAGGTCCAGGACTCAATCTTTGCATTTCTATATCCAGTTATGGGGCTCCTTACTCAAGGCACTCCATAGCGTCTCCATAGCAATGCCCTAACCATCCCTAGTACAATATTTCCGCATTCTGATCACCCTACCGCAACCTCATTTGTCACTACAGGGGTGCATGCCAGAGGCCAAGGTCCAGAAGTTTAATAAAGTTCTTTCGGCGACTTTGTTAAGAATGGGTCCCTTCACAAAAACACTTAAGAATTCTTGGATCATTTATATGAAGCAAGAAGATAAGTTGGGCCTTGCACTCCGTTCTAGAAGGGCTGTTTTCTGATTCCGATGCCTTGACAGCTGCATTCATTGTCTATTTCATTTGTCAGAGTACTGTCTTCAGCCGGTGCCAGAAGGTGTCAGAAAATGGCTAAAAAGATCAATAACGGTAGAATCTTTCTCAACCATTTGAACTGCCCCAGCTGCGGTGAAACTAAGGGACTCCAACACACCCTGCTCTGTGATTCTTTTCTCCTGGGTGACCCACTGCCGATGTCACCTTTAAATATTAATCTAGGGCACATTTCTTTTCTTCGAAAGTGATATTGAGAGAAATGCTCTTCTGAACCCAACTTTTTTAAAAAAGTGCAAGGCATTTTCTCTCCCTCCTGCCTGACCACAATGATTTCTAGGTGTGGCGTGCACCATTTGTGTTTGCTAAATCCTTTCTACAGATCCTTGATACTCAATTTGGAATACGAAAGTGTTAAATTCTAATATAAAAATTTCAGTCAAGCACAAGTTGGAAAACTTAATTTTGTTAATTACCGGCCACTACGTTTTTTGCTTTTATTTATAGCATTATTATTATTATTATTATTATTATTATTATTATTATTAAGTTTTGGAAACCCTTTGCTTCGCAAAGAAAGGTTATTTAAGAATCTAACCTGGAATGCTACAACCTCTGGCCCGCCCTTTAGCCCTTCCATCGCAAAGGTCTCCAGGTGAAGCTTAGGTAGCTGCAGGGTGAAGTCATTCCTGGTTGCCGCAGTCCGTGACAGCGAGATCTGATCTCTGACCTAAAAGGGAAAAAACAGTATCAATGGTAATTCCCCTTCAGACACATTAACTGGGATGAAGTGGGTCCCCCTGAGTCCACTGAGTGGACTTGCATTGATCGCTGGACCTGAAATCCATGAATAAATTTAGGACTAATTGATTTTTCGTTGCAAATAAATCTCTAATTCAGAGTGCTGGGAGAGAATGTTAAGAAGAAGAAAAGCATTCCCTTCTCCAGACTGAAATGAGACGGGAAGGGTAGTCACTAAAGGCTTCTCATCCAACCAGTACACAAAACTCTACAAACACACAATTTGAGACCAAAGGAATCGCAACGCGAAATTGTACGCAAAAATAAGCACCCTATGGATATATCCATAATTGCCTGCTTGGTTAACAGAGAATCGCCACCTACCCCAGAAAGCTGCCCAAGTATACTTTACAAAGAGTATTTTTTTAAATGTCACTTGGTTAAGCATCTTATTAAAACAGTAGATATCCCCTAACTAGCAGTAGCCTCCAGTACAAGTAGCTAGAATCAGTGTTCTTTCCCAAAGTCCAAGTAGTTTGGATTTAGTATTCCAAAAGGCAGAGTTTAAAGAAACAACAACAAACCGCTCAGCGCAGTAAATGAGATATTTCCATACATATGTAGATAAATAGAACCTCATGCAGTTGGTATTGTACTGCCACCTTCTGTCAAGGTGGGAAATCCCTTCGTTCCTTATGTGTTCAGTAAAAGGAAAAAGTACAAGATGGGGGGGGGGCAGAAATCACTAGTTCCCATGCTTGTGTTTATATTAACATCCAAACAAACAATTCAATCCTCAACACGATTATTATTATTACTGTCTATATGCTGAATCCTGGTTCACATTCAACGGCAGCTAAGCGAAAATGGAAGCAAAAGCTTCCAAATTCCTCCAGCGTGGGTTTCTCCTTCCAAATTTGATTAGCCAGAGTCACGATTAATTAGGGTTGCTATATGTCCAGATTTTCCTGAACATGTCCAGGATTTAACTGGCAAAAATAGCGCCCTTTTTTTGGGGGGGGGGAAACATGTCAACCCTAGATTAATCCAAACTCTGTAGCACACTCGCTTCAAAACTCAGGGTTCAAAGTTGGCTTGCTTCAAAAACAAACAAGGTCAAGGTTAGTCACAATTGTCAGGTTTGGACGAAACAATAAACTGCAGCCATTCAAATAGATAAATAAATAGATGATAGATAGATAGATAGATAGATAGATAGATAGATAGATAGATAGATAGATAGATAGATAGATAAATATTATTTGCAGCCTGATAGGAGGAGGAAAGAGGACTCAGAGGAACGCGTGTGCCCAGGGCTCACCTAGGCTGATTCCTAGCACGTATTGTGACATCAGAACATAGACAGTGGTCATTGAACAAACGATGATTTTTCTTTGCAGTTGTATTGCTCCATAATAGACAAAAGTGGTCACTCTGAAACTGCACAACCAACTGGCAATCTTTTAGGATGATGGGAACCTACTATAGTAACTTGTTCAATATCTGGTGTCCCTTGTCTGTAAAGCGAGGTAAGAAATACCGAAACTTTTCTGTCTGTCTCACTTGTTTGCCGTCTGTGATGTTTTATTTTCCTTGTTCTTTTCAACTGTCTTGGTAATCCAGAAAAACTATAGCTATTATCTATCCACCTACCTCAAAAAAAAAGACTGCACAATGGGGAGCAACTCTGAGCAAACGGGCATATGATATTTTCATTAATTAAAAGCAAAAGGTCTTTACATATGACATAGAGCTTCAAAGCTATTCCTTCTTTTATTCTACAAGGGGTCAACTGCAACACTTGTAAACGAATAATATTCGGCCTTGTTCTGCAAAATAATAATAATAATAATAATAATAATAATAATAATATCCAGTATCTCAACTGGATTGCATCATCCTGTACTCCAATACTAATGTGCTAACATATAAATATATATAAAACATAAAAAAAATTATTCCCAGGAGCAGCAAATGATGCCAAGTACTTAATCTTAAAATCGGAAAAGGGGGAAAAAACCAGGTAGCACCACATGTGACAAATAAATACTAATTATGGATCTAATTAACATACGTGATACTAATGAACTAGGATACCTTATATAAAAATAATACCATTATGAAAGCCGATTTTGAGATCCAATTTGGACACTTCAAATCCTATGTGATATTTCCTTCCACACGTAATCCTCTTTTTAAGAATGGCCAAATGCATGCATGCATAAATAAATAAATATACGTGCATGCTGTCCGTACGATGAACAAATGTTGAGTGAGATTTTACAGATTTATAGGATACACACACACATACATTCTGTGCTGTGGTCTATGGGAATAGGGAGCTTTACGGTTCCCAGGCTGACCTAAAGAATTCCTGTCAATACCTGTGGCTGCCAAACTTATGCACTATAATGCAATTTTTATAACAGCATAGGTCCTTCGTGCACCCTCCTTTTCTGCACACACTGTTCTGGGTCCAGGATGGAGAGCCCAATGGAACAAATACGGTCTCGGGGGGTCTTCTGTCAGCATGTATAATTTTGTTCAGATGTTAACCTTAATACGAACACATTGTTTTCACCATACCTCTAATAATACATAGTTCACTGGATTTGTTCTAGTTCATATATGCTAACATTCCAGTTTCTCATTGTAGCCAATATGCACACAGATAAAAGAAAACATTAATGTGGATTAAGGTACTAAGAATTTATCAACATCAAACCCACCAGTGGTTTTTTTTTTGCCTTCTCCCCTTCTGAACCATAGTCAATAGATCTAAATATTTTACTGCACCCTGGCCAATTCATTGTTTGATGTTTAAAAACGCACCCAGAATCAAAGAAAATTTATTAAATTTGAGCCCCCAAATGAGATACTATTAGCTTTGAAAGTCAAGTTTAACTGCGATATTGATGATTCTCTTTTTTCTGTGACAAAATTCACCAGGGAAATCCCCGATGTCAAAGTACCAAAGCAGATTGCTAATACCGAGGCGAGAGGGAAGGGGAGAGAGAGAGCACAGGGAGGGGTGGGGGAAGAAGGAAAGAAAGCGAGAGGAAAACAATATATATATACGCTATGTAGGGATAGCTCCGCCAGCAGTCAGTCCTTTAACCCCATCCCTGGTCTGGTTCTGTCCTTTGCCACCAGGGTATATAACATAAGCCGGACAATAAAGCAAGAAAACAAACAAAACCATGCATATCTTTAAAATGCAACAACTGCAATAGTAGCTCATCATCAGAAGGGAATGAGATCATTCTTTAGATATAAACCTCTGGACACCATAAGCCCCAAGCACACACTCCAATGTTTTTAATTACTTTTGATGGAAATGGCTGCATTCTCTCCCCCCCCTCCAATTCACAGTATACATATAAAACCCAAGAATAATGCTCTGCTTAGCTCGTGTGTGTGTGTGTGTGTGTGTGTGTGTGTGTGTGTCATAGTTGTAAGTGGCACGTATTAAAAACTCACAAAACCTATATGAAGTGAGGGGAACAGAAATGCTTTGCTTGCATAACGTTTCGGGATCAAGAATGGCCCTATCACATGATAAAAGCCTGCCATTTTATCAGGACAAGTTACTTGTTCTTTGCTGTTGTAACGATCCGTTTCTCCAAATTTATCCTGTGCACCATGAAAAGAAATAAAAGCAGCATTTATTTATTTAATTAAAAAGTATGGCCCTATCCATTTAACTCTCACCCGGTTCCAATCTGGACTAATTTGGGTTCAGAGGCCAGCACAGCAGAGAGAAGGGAGCTTTCGGAGTTGCAGTAATGCCCCTGAATCAGTCCTATTACCGTCACCTAAAGCAGTTTTACCGTCACCTAAAGCAGTTTTAGGGACCCAGGTGGCGCTGTGCTTAAACCACTGAGCCTAGGGCTTGCTGATCAGAAGGTCAGCGGTTCGAATCCCTGTGACGGGGTGAGCTCCCGTTGCTTGGTCCCAGCTCCTGCCAACCTAGCAGTTCGAAAGCACGTCAAAATGCAAGTAGATAAATAGGAACCGCTACAGCGGGAATGTAAACGGCATTTCCAATAATGCGAGATGAGTGCCGCAACCCTTTACCTTTAAAGCAGTTTTACCTACGGTAAAATTTGCCCTGGGCTGTGGATAAACTGCCAACGTTTCCCCACAGGGCTGAGATGCCACTATAGCACAAAACTGGGTGCAAGCAAATCTTTTAGGCTGTGGACAGACGATAGCTAGTTTAAGAACTACAAAGGACATCCATTCCGAAAATCCTATGGGCTCAAATGCTCTGCAGGATATGGGTGCCGTGGGCAATGATGGCCTACGTCATGCAGCCTTCAGGTCACTGAAAAGCTGTTTGTCTGATGGAGACTAAAATAAAGAAGGATGCTGAATGCACGAACGGCATGGCTCAAGCCGATTCTGTGCTGATCCTCTACCCAAATGATTTTAAGGGACATGCAAAACCTAAATATGAATCTGGCACCTCCGCTTGAGTACAGTGCAGGGATCAGAAGTATGCAAAATGCACTCAGTGCCGAGAGTCAAGCCTACCTTTTAAGTCTGGCCCTGTGGGTTAAACCACAGAGCCTAGGGCTTGCCGATCAGAAGGTCTGCGGTTCGAATCCCCGTGACGGGGTGAGCTCCCGTTGCTCGGTCCCTGCTCCTGCCCATCTATCAGTTCAAAAGCACGTCAAAGTGCAAGTAGATAAATATGTACCACTCCGGCGGGAAGGTAAACGGCGTTTCCGTGCAATGCTCTGGTTTGCCAGAAGCAGCTTGGTCATGCTGGCCACATGACCTGGAAGCTGTACACCTGCTCCCTCAGCCAGTAAAGAGAGATGAGTGCCGCAACCCCAGAGTCGTCTGCGACTGGACCTAACGGTCAGGGTTCCCCTTTACCTTTACCTTCAAGCTAATTGCATACAAATGGAGGCTGCTGAGGTGATTAATGCACCCAAAACCTACGTGCTTGCTTAAAATACACTGTTTTGCGACGAATGCTTCCCATGTCTCAAGACTGGGCATTGGAGTTACAACAGATGCTAAGCTCTGCCCAGGTACTGCACCTTGTGGCTCGACTGTAGCTAAGTGGTGGAGCATGCAGAAGGTTCCAGGTTTTTATCCCCAACATCTCCCGATAGGGCTTGGAAGAGGCCCCCGTCTGAAACTCTGGAGAGCTGCTTCCAGGCCGTGTGGACAGCACTAAGCTAGATAGGCAAATGGTCTGCAAGTAGCCGGCAAATGGTCTGCTTCCTATGTTCCTGTGTAGCATTTGACTGGGCTAGACCAGAATGCGCATGGTGACATCTCGGCAAGTTAATTGCAGCTATTTAAGCTACTGGGCTGAATATCGGGGTCCATAAATGTGAGAGAAGTAATGCAGATGGGGCCGGCCCACCCATGAAACAAGGGGAGGCAACAGCCTTGGGCAGAAGGATCCTCAGGGGCAGCAGATTCAGCCTCCAAGGAGTAAAGACGAAAATGAAGCCCCACTGAATGTTTACTTGCACCTACATTCTGGAAGCGAAAGGGTGTTCGTTCTCTGAGGGAACGAGACAAAGCTCTCAAGGGTGACGTGGGATAGGAATTTAAAAGATGTTAAAATGAGAGTTTGCAATGAAAAATATCTATTTGATATTGCGTAGCGGGGGCAATCGCCACACAATTTATACAAACACAAAAAGGGGGGAGATTTTGTCCGAGAGTCTGCTGTAGCTGTGATGAGCCCCTTTAGGTGCCAGACCACCTTTTTAACCAGGCCTTTAGCTGATTCGATTGATATCCTATGCCAGGGGTCAGCAAACTTTTTCAGCAGGGGGCTGGTCCACTGTCCCTCAGACCTTGTGGGGGGCCGGACTATATTTTGAAGGTGGGGAAAGAACGAATTCCTATGCCCCATAAATAACCCAGAGATGCATTTTAAATAAAATGACACATTCTACCCATGTAAAAACACGCTGAGACCTCTGGGTGTAGGCCAGTTATGCTTTAATATAATTACTGGAGATCTTTTTATTTTCACATTTATATTTATATATTGGCGGAAAGAAGTGTTCTCCAAGCTGAATTCCCAGGACGGTTTTAAAGCTTCCACGTATATATATATATATATATATATATATATATATATATATATATATATACAGCTTCAGATTTTGGCAGGGGAAAAGAGGAAACTCTTGAAAATCCCCACGTGAATCCCAGACTAACCCAGGGGAGTGTGTCAAGTTGGCCTGGGATACAGATATTAGTGGAATAGCATGAGAAGCTACCATGGGGGAACAGTAACCATACAGTGCCTGTAACCGTAGGTGCCAACCCCCTGGGGGCCCAAGTACCCACAAAACTCCCCATGAAGGGGCCGGGCACCCACAAATTTTGGCGCCAAGGCCATGCACGCTGCATGGCACTCACGGCCCCGGGCACCCACTGTCAAGTGGCCATGTGGGCACTCTTGCCTGTAACATAAGAAGTGGGTCTGTGTTTTTAAAAACTCAGCTCACTGAGACGAAGGTTGAAAGCTCTTAATTTCAGTTGTATGGAAAAGGGCCATTGTCCTAGCTTGCTCTGTCAGCCAAACCGCCACCTATTTGTTGTTCTTAGCAACGAACGGCTTGGATGAAAATGATCTGAAAGGAGATTAAAGTCTATTGACAATAAATACCGAATAATATGAATCAAACATTCTAGTTGGTAGACTGGGAGTTGCCAACGAGGTGGCCTGCGGGCAGATGTTCTCCTGGCACTCACAAAACTTCAGACTCCCCTCCCTCCCTCCCCCCCCCGGCTAAAATAACCACTGTCCCTTTTGCCATGAGGCAGCGAGGGGGGCGACTTTTTCCTCCTCTGAAAAATACACAGAGCTGAAGGAAGATGTTGGAAGACTGGCGCTCTTTCTCACTTCCGGTTTCAGCTCTATGTGTTTTCCCAAGACGCAGATTGATTCTACTGGATACAACTTTTATTTGGATCCCTTGGGAAAACAAAAAAAGACCGCATAGGTGCATGCTTTCCCTCTGTTTCTCTGCCTGGGGGCTGATCTGTGGGGCTGAGAAGAGAAATAGCCAGAGCGGGTGACACCCGCGGCACTTTGCCAAACATCCCAATCTCCCCATGGGCCTAAACTCCCTGGTAGACTATTGACAGCAACTGGGCATTTGCTTTTAAGAAATATTAATTTATTTTGGACAGCTAAATGTAGCTTTCTGATATAAACAAGATGCATATTTGGGAGATGAAGCAGACATCTACCCATATGCGCTTACTTGTGGAGGAAATAAATATCCTTTGTTAGCTGCATGGCAGGGAGGGGGAATTGAGTACTATTTGGCAGTAACTTATTTCCTCCTTCAAAGAAGAACTAATAGTGGAGCAATTAGTTGGGGCTGTCTAAACCAACATTGTGCTGATTGAGCATTCATTAGTTATACCAAATTCACCACCAGGCAGTTTACAACAGTTTAAAAATCTGGTTTAGTGTGACAGTTTCCGAAAGTGGAGTGTTGGGGGAGGTTGCGGCGCTCATCTCGCTCTACAGGCCGAGGAGCCGGCATTTGTCTGCAGTTTTCCCAGGTCATGTGGCTAGCATGACTAAGCCACTTCTGGCGAACCAGAGCAGCGCATGGAAACCCTGTTTACCTTCCCGCCCGAGCGGTACCTATTTATCTACTTGCACTTTGACGTGCTTTCGAACTGCTAGGTTGGCAGGAGCAGGGACTGAGCAACAGGAGCTCACCCCATCGTGGGGATTTGAACCGCCAACCTTTTGATTGGCAAGCCGAAGCAGCACAGTGGTTTAACCCACAGCGCCACCCGCGTCCCTGAGGCTTAGTAGAGTAGCTTAATAAAAAAACGATGGGCTTGAACCCAAGAAATCTGGGCTAACATCCCCACTCAGCCATGATGCTCACTTACTATCTTTCAGCCTAAATGACTTTCACAGGGTTAAGGTGAGGATAAAAAGGATGAGGTGTGGAAAAGAGGTATACAGTGGTACCCCGAGTTGCAAACCCTTCAGGTTACAAACTCCGCTAACCTGGAAGAGTTACCTCGAGTTGAGAACTTTGCCCCAGGATGAGAACGGAAATCGTGTTCTGGCGGCGCAGCAGCATCAAGAGGCCCCATTAGTGAAAGCACGCCTCTAGTTAAGAACAGTTTCAGGTTAAGAACGGACCTCTGGAATGAATTATTAAGTTCGTAACTAGAGGTACCACTGTATATACAGCAAGGAGCGCCAACTCTATGGAACTAAGGCCTCTACAGCTTCCCCAATATCCACTGGGATGGAGCCCAGGCCCCCCACCCCAATCTTGAAGGGGCAGAGGAGGTGAGGCGGGATGCCACCCCGACACAGCACAGCCTGGCAGGCCTCTCCCGATGCGACAGTCATCATGTGTGTGATGGCACACAGCCCCCCACAATGTTGGGCCCCTGTGTCTACTGCCTCCCGGAGCTGCTTGTTGGTAAGCGGGACAAAAACGAAAAAGAACAGCAGCACCATCAAGTCCAAGGGCTTTGCTTCAGCCTCCCAATAACCCTTTGAAGGGTATCGCCATCATCCCACCCGTTTTCACAAATCAAGAGCCGAGGCAGAAACAGCGACTCCAAAGCCATCAATGGAATATCCGCGTCTTTAACTTGAAGGGCGATGAGAGAGAGCGAAATCAACACGAACCTACGTTTTCGATCACAAATCGAAAAATCTCTGTTTTGGAACTAAAGTTAATCTGGATATTGATGTCATGCCCCAGGCGCATGGGGCCTGATTCATGCACTGAACCAACTACAAGAGCATGATAGCAAGAACACATTCAATACTCCCCTGCAGCTACATGTTTCAGGGTAAGATACACTATCTTCCAGGAAGCTCGTTTGCAAGCAATGACCTTCTCCTTGAGGAACCCCTGATAAGCATCTGAGGAACCCTGGAGTTCAGAGGAATGCAGTTTTAAAACAGCTACACTAAAGGGGGGGAGGAGAGAGAGAGTTGAGAGCTAACCGTTCTTTGCAAACTCTGTAACTGAGAAGCAATGCTTGAGGAACATTGCAAAAGTCGTGCTTCACGTCCTTCAGAAAAACAATAAGCAGCAGTTGTTGCCATTTCTTATGTGCTTCATGTGTGTCTTCAAAGTGGTTCTAAACAGACAACTCTCATAGTAGGGTCTTTTTAATCGCTCGTGCATAGCTGCCAAGTCTCCCGTTTTCCCCGGGAAATCCCTGTTTTCCCAGCTGTTCCTAGCTGAAAAAACGATTTTTTTTTGTTTTCCCCCGGTTTATTCTGGCGCGGCGGCCATTTTGGAACTGGGTGGAGCATGCTGAGAAGCGACTTTTGATGCTGCTCTGCCCAGTTCCAAAATGGCTGCAGTGCGACTTCTGGCACGGTGGCCATTTTGGAACTGGGCAAAGCAGCATCAAAAGACACTTCTGAGCATGCTCCGCCCAGTTCCAAAATGGCGGCAGCGCTACTTCCGGTCTGCTATTTCCGGCCCGGTCCCTTATTTCTCTGACAGCAACTTGGCAGGTATGCGCTCGTGTCTAGGGTACATTATTAACTTAATCACTTAAGGGTTGACAAAGTATGGAAATCTTCTTCTCAGGACATAATGGATTATGCGCTTTCATTTCCTTTTAGCCCCTCCAGCTTCTGACACTCGTTAAAGATTTCCTGAATCTACCCCCTGAAGGCAGTTCTTCAAAGTACTGGGACCAGCACTGCTTCTGGTTCTTGGAGGGCCAGTTTAAGAAATGGTGCTGAAGGATCACTGCCCGGTTCCCAAGCACCTACGCTATGGGGTCCTCTCCGGGTTCTATTTTGCCCCTCCATGCTTACTGCTGAGTGAAGTCATTCAGAGGTTTGGGGCAAGGTGTCCCCAATATGCAGGTGACACTCAGCTCTATTTCTGCTTTTCATCCCGTTCAAATAAGGCGCTGATGTGTCAGGGTCTGGCAGAATGCTGATGAATGTCCTCAGGGGGAAAAGGGCCTGGAGTCTAACTCGGGAGGGGCAGACAGTGGTCTGTGGGGACCTATCCCAGCCAGGAGGCAAGAATCAGAGGCAGGTGAGGTTTCAGAGCTGAATGATAGAGCACAGGTTGGATCAGGAGGATCCAAGAGGAGGAGAGACAGGCCAGGCACCACTGTCCCCCCAGAACCAGGTGGGGATTGAAAAGGGAGGAGCAGAGGAAGTTTGGATGGCGGCTAACCGATTGAGGTTGAATCCTGACAAGACAGAAGTACTGTTTTGGGGGGCAGGGGACATGTGGGTGTGGAGGACTCCCTGGTCCTGAATGGGGTGACTATGCCCCTGAAGGAGCAGGTGTGCAAGCTGGGAGAGATTTTGGACTCACAGCTGTCCATGGAGGTGCAGGTCAATTCTGCGTCCAGGGAAGGTGTCTACCAGCTCCATCTGGTACGCAGGCTGAGACCCTACCTGCCTGCAGACTGTCTCGTCAGAGTGGTGCATGCTCTAGTTATCTCCCGCTTGGACTACTGCAATATGCTACATGTGGAGCTACCTTTGAAGGTGACTCAGAAACTGCAATTAATCCAGAATGCGGCAGCAAGACTGGTGACTGGGAGTTGCCGCCGAGACCATATAACACCGGTCCTGAAAGATCTGCATTGGCTCCCAGTACGTTTCCAAGCACAATTCAAAGTATTGGTGCTGACCTTGAAAGCCCTAAATGACCTCGGCCCAGTATACCCGAAGGAACGTCTCCACCCCCATCGTTCAGCCCGGACACTGAGGTCCAGCGCCGAGGGCCTTCTGGTGGTTCCCTCACTGCGAGAACATTGGATTTAGTATTCCAAAAGGCAGAGTTTAAATACTACTACTACTACAACAACTACTACTACTACTATTTATTGATGCAGTCTCCAGGTGCAGCAACACAGCCCGTCGGAGGAAGCTACATAAACTGGTGGAGGGTGAGTGGCCCCCTGTTGCTGAAACTGCTCCAACACAGTGTGGACCCTGCTGAATTAAATGAGCCCCCCTCCTTTTATTTTGACAAAGTAATCATAAATAAATAAGAATAAAAATGTGCACCCCACCCCAAGACCATTCCAATGGAACTATCCAACCTCCCAAAATTTCAACACCCCTTGCGATGGTCTGACCCCTTTCCGCTTTAACAGTACAAATTCTACAAACACCTTCCATATCTCCTCAAAATATTTTCTCCTGCATATTCCCCATCTTACCTTAATGGCAACATGTTAATTTATCATTAATAGCTGTATCCCACACCTCTTTATACCATTCTTCCATTTTATATTCTGCTTGCCCCTTCCACTCCCTAGCTATTGTAACTCTTGCAGCTGTCAATAAATTTGTGAGCAGGTCCTTCATAGCCTGCGGACCTTCCACCCCATTGTAAATCGATAACAATGCTACCTCTGCACTTTCGGTCAGCTTTAACCCAGGGATTTCTGTTATCTCCTTAAACACCCTTTGCCAGAAAAACTGTACATGTTTACACTCCCACCACATGTGAACATAATTCCCAGTTTCCTGGCATCTAAATGAGATTTTTTTAGGTCACATCCGCAGCATACATTTAAAGCACATTTATACCACTTTAACAGTCATGTCTCTCCCCCCCCCCAAGATTCCTGGGAACTGTCGTTTGCCCCTCACATCTCTACAATTCCCAGTAACCTTAAACTACACTTCACAGGATTCTAAAATATTATGTCGTGAATTCTCTTTTTCTTAGGAATTGAACCAACTAACGACTAGAGTGTTGGACACAAATTTTATGCAAAGCCCCAAACCATTTGGCGTTAGGTAGGAATTCTTCCCATAGATTAAAAAATGGCTATTAGTCCTTGTGGCTAGGACCTTCCCTGCTACTTCAACCGTATGTTTTAAGATTAATTCACCTGCTTATTTTGCTGAACTGCTCCTTACATCAAGGGAGTGCTTTTGTCATGAGCAACCTTTTTCATGTTTGCTCGCAGACGGTGGCAAATTAATCCTTAAGCGATTTGATGTAAGGTACAGACTTAATTCGGTACCAGGAGGTTATTGCCACAAGGGACGGGATGATCTGCGTCATCTTAGATCACTTCCCTGCTTGCATTCTACAGCATAGTCTCAAACACACTTCTGCAGGACAATCTTATGCAAGCAAGCCCCCTGGTTTTCAATGGACTACTCATCCAAACCCAATATATTCTTAAACAAGAAATAAAAACCAACAGATTTTTAAAAAGGATACATGTCTCGGCTGAAATAAAAAAAGGAAAATTGTCTTCTATTTTAACAAAAGAAAGTTCAGCATAGCTCAGTCAGTAGAGCGTGAGACTCTTAATCTCATGGCTGTGGGTCCGAGCCCCAGATTGGGCAAAATATTCCTACATTGCAGGGGATTGGACTATATAACCCTCGTGGCCCCTTCCAGCTCTCAGATTCTATAATTTCATGAAACACATTTCGGGGGGGGGGAGGGAAGTCTAGCATTAAAAAAAAAGAAATAGAAACATCAAACCCAAGCTCAGTTGGACGAAAGATTAATTTGATCCAGGCCCTTTTAAGCAAACACTAAGTACAATGCCAAAGGTATTCTGTATTTGTGGGATGTGCACAAGAATATGTCCCTTATGAACAGATTTCGTTGACCTTGGGCTGGAAGTGAACCCATGTCTGGATAAAATAACGGCTAACGCATGAACTAATTTCCATGCAAGGATGTTTCCTTACTTAAGGCAAGTCACACACACACACACACACACACACATTTCAGACTTTCCCAAAAAAATGAAGACAGACGGGCTCTGGCATTAGTTACTTAGATATGTCTAAGCTGAAAACAGTTTAACACATGGATATGACATTCCGCAATGTCTTATCTTTAGTTTGTCAAGGTTTTCAAATCCCTCTTGAACTGGAGTACCATTTTTAGCTTGGCTAGGTCAGGATGACAGTGAGCAATATGAATGATGGCACACTAGACAGCTATATGGACAGAGATGTCATCAGCAAGCCAGCTGTGCCAACACCTGTATGTCCTGCACAACTGATCTTTAGGAACACGGATCAAGGAAGCCAGGTTATTAGGAGAGCCAAACAAAACATAACAAAAAGGCTGGTTGAGGCATTTGCAAAATAAATGCATGAACGTGAAGAGGAATTATTCAAAGGCAATGCTAATGTACAGTGTATATACAGAATATAAAATTAAAAAAATTCCTTCAGTAGCACCTTAAAGACCTAAACTAAGTTTTTATTTTGGTATGAGCTTTCGTGTGCATGCACACTTCTGTTTCAGTGAATCTGACAAAGTATGCATGCACACGAAAGCTCATACCAAAATAAAAACTTAGTTGGTCTTTAAGGTGCTACTGAAGGAATTTTTTTATTTTTGCTTCGACTCAGACCAACACGGCTACCTACCTGTATACAGTATATAGTCTTTTTTTCAAAATTCACAGCCCATGTTTCTTCCAGAAGGAGGAAAGAGAACTTATTGAAATATAAGCATGCCATGATCCTAATTGAGATCAAAGCGGTCCAAATCGTGTTTCACGGAGCCCTCTTTTTTGAAGCAACAGCAACAAATGGGTGCTTCTGAAATGCTTAAAAATATTTCGTTTCCTTGTAGGATTTGTTTGTGTGTGTGTGTGTGTGTGCCTACTGGTCCGTTTCACCTGTGGCAGGTACAAGGTTGATCGACAAAGGCCAAGAATAGGTACAATACACGCAACAGTCGCCTCAGAGTCCTGTCACTATCCTGTCAAGTACACCTGAGCCTTGCATTCCATATTTGTGATTCGCAACTTTCCAAAATATGGAACACACAGAAAGGAGAGCTATTTCATAACATCGTTAGATTCCTACACTAAGCAAGCAGAAATTAAATTAAGTATCTGTAGGGCCCATTCAAAGAACTAGGAGGGTCCTCTGGCCTTTTTACTGAAAAATCTAAATGTAGCAGAAAAATCTATTACTCAAACATCGTTTTAATCTAAATCTCCAGATAATTCAAGTCCTTGGGATTGCTTCAAGGTTCAGCACAAATCCAAGTACATTGCTGGCACAATATGAATATTAAAAAAGCAGTTGCACTAGTGGGAGTCCTGGCATCTCCTCTGTAAACATAGCGTATACAAGTAACCCTTCTGAGGATGTGGCCAAATTTGGAGCCATGTTCTCAGAGAATATGGATGAACAATGCTAGACTATAAACAGGGGCCGGCCGCCGCTGCCACGACTGGATTGCGAGCTTCCGGACATCTCTGGCTGACGTCTGAAGGAGACTCAATTCCTGGGCTGATCCAGCAAAGCCAGTTATTCGGCCCTTCCAATGATGAGCTATTAAAACTATGATTCTCAAGATGGGAAACAGCTCTCCCAAAGGTGATACTAGCATTTGCTGAGGAAGGCACAACTTTGTTCAAGGCTCTACTCACAAGATCCTGCTTGTGAGAGTATACACATTGGCAGAAGCCACGTGCAGGGATTCCATGGTTAGAATTGTGGGAGGGTGCAGATCCGGACACCAACTGCTTATCCTGCACTCTCTCTCTGCCCTATCCCAGTAGCCCAGCCCACCACTGCTCATGTGTGGGGCAGGGAAGGCCCAAAACATCATGCCTTCTCTACATGTAGGGTCCTTGCGTGGTTTGGAACCTTGTGAGATAAGGGTTCTAAGACCCAAAGGAAGCTTATGCGCGGAGAGGAAAAAAAGCCGTTTCCACAACTTCTTTGCAAGACAGTGGGGCAGGTAACAGGGATACGATTGGGAGGGCATGACTTGCAGGTGTGGCTTTGAACACCTGGATAGGAGGAGCAAAAGTCAGGAGATGAGGCCAAGGGGAATGTGCTCGCTCCCCTAACTGTTCCAATGACAGCTGACGCTGCTTGCAGACAAATGGAACTGATGCCTGTGCTTTTGGGCCAGTTCCGCCTGGGCTCAGGTTATGTGGCAGGTCCTTGTAGCATTCATTGAAAAGAAACTCAAACCCACAGTTACTACTTTGAATAAGAGGAAGATAATACCTCTCTCTAGAAAAGTGTGTCAAAACTAATGCAGGAATGTGGACTCAGGTTTCTATTTGTCGCTGGCATCCATCTGTCTCGGGAGTTAGGGGAGGGGTAGTGGGGGGGACGACTAGGGCTTGCTGATCAGAAGGTCAGCGGTTCGAATCCCCGCGACGGGGTGAGCTCCCGTTGCTCAGTCCCAGCTCCTGCCAGCCTTGCAGTTCGAAAGCACGTCAAAGTGCAAGTAGATAAATAGGTACCGCTCCGGTGGGAAGGTAAATGGCATTTCCGTGCGCTGCTCTGGTTTCACCAGAAGCGGCTTAGTCATGCTGGCCACATGACCTGGAAGCATTTCTTCGGACAAACACCAGCTCCCTTGGCCTGTAAAGCAAGATGAGCACCAGAACCCCAGAGTCGTTCATGACTGGACTTAATGGCCATGGGTCCTTTACCTTTTTTAGTTTGGGGGACGGGACATGATGTGATCCTTCTGGGTAGTTTGTCCACCTTGGTCCCCCCCCCCCTGCACTGTGCTCTCATCTGTGACTCCTAGAAGCTGTCGTCATGCGACAGCATACTTCAACTGGCTGGCTAGACCAGGCGATGGGAGCTGATGGGTCTCAAACACTCAGTGAGCTAGGGACTTCTCCTGCATATGAAGACAGGCTCCGACAGACTGACTGGATGAGACCAACAGCGGATCCAACAGTCAAGAAGGCAGTTTCTGCGTGTGCAGTAGAGGAAGTGGAGGGGCAGGTGGGGCTTGTCAACCCCTGGGAAGGGAGCCCATCAAGGAGAAGGAAAACTAAACCTTTGCTGCCTTCCGGCTACAGTCATTCGCAAGAAAGGCTTCAGGAGTAAACCTCGACGAACCATGTGTCTATTACCATCCCAGTAAATACATTGGGAGACTGGCTCCTAACATATACAGTCATACCTTGGTTTAAGTACGCTTCGGTTTGAGTACTTTCAGTTTAAGTACTCCGCGGACCCGTCTGGAACGGATTAATCCACTTTCCATTACTTTCAATGGGAAAGTTCACTTCAGGTTAAGTACGCTTCAGGTAAAGTACGGACTTGCGGAACCAGTTACACTCATACTTCGGGCTAAGTACGCTTCAGGTTGAGTACTCCGTGGACCAGTCTGAAATGGATTAATCCACTCTCCATTACTTTCAATGGGAAAGTTTGCTTCAGGTTAAGTATGGACTTCCAGAACCAATTACACTCATACTTCGGGCTAAGTACGCTTCAGGTTGAGTACTCCGCAGACTGTCTGGAACGGATTAATGCACTTTCCATTACTTTCAATGGGAAAGTTCGCTTCAGGTTAAGTACGCTTCAGGTTAAGTACAGACTTCTGGAACCAATCGTGTACTTAAACCGAGGTACCACTGTACATTAACAGGAAAGAAACAGACCTATGCACAGTCATCCTCAAATTGTATTTAGCACATATATACTTCAGGGACGTGAATTTAGATGACATGGTCCTCTTTAAATGATGCAGTAGGTACTTAAAATTATGTGGACACTGAGAACTGAAATGAAACAGTTTGCTACAGACCATAAAACCACTAAGATACGGTACTAAATCATATCTGTACTGATCAACTCTGAACTAGTTCACCAGATAGCTATCTGGTCTCTCTCCATCCTCTATCAAGTTTGTTATGTACTGAACAGCAGTTTAACTGTAATCTTCCCATCTGTTGCAGACTTACTTGGAAGTAGTCCCGCTGATCCGAGTGGGACATAGTTCTAAGTAAAAATGTATGAGATTGAGTTGCATGACTATATATAACAACCATGAAGAATGCGTATCTGAAGGCCGCAGTTCCAGCTTTCTTGAACTGTAAAGGGAAAGCGAAGAGGCAGAAGCTGCCATGGGATTGTCTGGAACACACTTTATCTAGGAAGGTAAGGTTTTCCAAGTTGACTGTTGATCAGGTTGCATCAAAAGAAAACGTCTTGGGACAGGAGAGAACAAAAACAAAAGGAGCCTTGGAAGGTAAGTGGATCTTGGGAACACCTGGGTGGTAAAATATTTCGAATTTACTTAAATACAACGAGGAAAGCCTGTGCTCATTTTAGGAAACCAGTAGCAAGGACAGTGGTACATGTAAAATGGGGTAAGCAGGAATAGTTTGGTGCAACCAAAGTGGGAAAACCACAAAGACTTGGGAATTCCTGACAGCGCAGAGATTTGGCTGGCTGCACCTCAAAATTAATTTAAACTCTTTGGGATTCTACAAGTTCTCAAGCCCGGTGACGGCAGCTGACGGGAGGGTAGGCCTGGTTTGAGGAAAATGGCTTCGCAGGCCAAACTGGACTCCGCTGTGGGCCAAGATTGGTGCACACGCTGACATAGCTGCCAAGTTCCGGCCTGAGAAATAAGGGACTGGACCGGAAGTAGCAGACCGGAAGTAGCGCTGCCGCCATTTTGGAACTGGGCGGAGCATGCTCGGAAGCTACTTTTGATGCTGCTCTGCCCTGTTCCAAAATGGCCGCCGCACCAGAAGTCGCGCTGCAGCCATTTTGGAACTGGGCAAAGCAGCATCAAAAGTTGCTTCTGAGCATGCTCCGCCCTGCTCCAAAATGGCCGCCACGCCGGAATAAACTGGGACAGCTGGAAAAACGGGGGTTTCCCGGGGAATACGGGAGACTTGGCAGCTATGCATGATGAGGGTCCCTACTCCTGTGATAAGTACTGCTCCAGACCCTCCAAGTGTCCCTATTTTCCAGAGATAGTCCTGGATTTCCGAAGCCATCCCAGTTTCTGATTTGATCCCAGAATGTCTTGCTTTTCCTTAGGACGTCCCCATCGTTCTGCCCGGACACTGAGGTCCAGTGCCGAGGGCCTTCTGGCGGTTCCCTCACTGCGAGAAGCCAAGTTACAGGGAGCCAGGCAGAGGGCCTTCTTGGTAGTGGCACCCACACTGTGGAACGCCCTCCCACCAGATGCCAAAGAGAAAAACAACTACGAGACTTTTAGGAGACATCTGAAGGCAGCCCTGTTTAGGGAAGCTTTTAATGTTTAATGTTTTGTTGGAAGCTGCCCAGAGTGGCTGGGAAAACCCAGCGAGATGGGCGGGGTATAAAAATTATAAATTATTATTATTAATTTCATCAGAGAAATGTTGGCGGGTATGGTAGAATGTCCCTATTTTCTTCGGAGGGTATGGAGTCATGCGACCTCTGAGCCAAGGAGATATGTAACTATACCACCTTTAGAAGACATCTGAAGGCAGCTCTGTCTAGGGAAGTGTTTAATTATGTTTTTATGTATGTTGGAAGCCACCGAGAGTAGCTGGAACAACCCAGTCAGATGGGCGGGGTATAAATAATAAAATTATGATGATGATTAGGAAGTAGGACGTCCCTATTTTCATCAGAGAAACGTTGGAGGGTATGGAGTTATGCAAGCTCTGAGTCAAGGAGATAAGTAACTATTCGATATTTCACTTTCCTGTGTATATTACAGATGAGGCAATCAAAACATGATTAAAAAGGAAACTAATTAGCACTGGTGAGTTTTCCTAAGTCTCATTCTGTTACTGCAACTGCAGGCCTTTTTCCACAATGGAAGGTCTTAGAGCAAACTCTTATCTTTCTAAATTTTTGTGGCTATGCTCTCCTGCTGTTAGTTATATATATATAAAAGAAGAAGAAGCAGTGAGAAGCATAGTACGCATTAATATTTTAGAGTAGCAGTTACCTTTCTGGCCTGATTTTCCAGACTGCTCACAAGAAAGCAAGCACCAATATAATATTTATTTTATCTATTTCATAAAAGAACCCACATCCTGGATGCTGTGTGCTCTGATAAGTAATTTAAAGTAGAAGCCGAAAACATAGAAAACACAATCCAAAAATCAACAACATTATAGATCAAAGAAGCTAACTCCTCTAATCCCTAGGAAAAGTTAACATTGAGCTTATGATCTATTGTTTTAGTACAGGCAGGTGTACATTAGGTATAGCTCCCCCAAGGGGCACTTTTCCCTCTAGTGAATTGCCCCTACGGCCCAAGTTCACCTTAAGGGGAAAGCTGTATTCAATGCATGTTGTTGAGGACCATTCAACAACAAAGGAGTAACAACTGAGTAGCTGTGGTCTGGGGACTTAGAAGTTGCTGGCAGTCTCCTCACATCGAGGTTGAAGGGGAAAGACTTCAGGCGTTTTCAATCTTGCATGGTTGGGAAAATGTGAATTGCCTGTTGCGGCGTAGCATTCCTGATGGGTTTGGCAATGGCAAAGAGCACAAGAGAAAAGAAGCTCAGGTGTGCAAATTGGCCTGAAAACACCTATTTGGACCCCTTAGTATGGCGTCAGGTGATCTGTGCCATGAGTTGGACAGCACAAATAAATGTGTTGTTGTTGTTGTTGTTGTTGTTGTTGTTTTGTTGTTGTTGTTAACAACAACAACAACAACAACAACAACAACAACAACAACATCTTGCCAAGGGTAAGTTGTGCCAGAGCACAACATCTTGCCAAGGGTAAGTGGCATTGATCAAAGCCAGGATTTGGAAATAATTAGATGTGGTCACATTTTATCATGACATTGTTTTTAAAATGTGGCCATTCCAATAACAGTTTTTCTTTTAGTACAGAAAAGAGGAAAAACCTGATATCATTCAGTCTATAAGACGCACCCTATTTTGGGGGACTCCGATTTAAGAAAATGGGGGGGGGGGAGAGATAGCTGTGTATAAGACGAGACCCGATTTTGAACATTCTTTCAGAGTAAAAAAAACAAAACAGTCTTCTACACGGAAAAGTACGGTAATTCAAAAATACTATTATTGAGATACAAATGTGACTGGGGTTGGGGGTCAGGGAGTGAGCCAAGCAAGTTACTCACATTCTGAAGGTGGGCTTCTACTGATTTCATATGACCCGCGATTAATTCTTTGTCTCTGTTGAAGGAAAGAAAAAAGAAAACAACTCTTAATAGGCACTAGCTAGCATGTTTACAGTCACAATTAATGCCACATCCATTATTTGTTAGCTTTGTCAACAGCCTCAAGATTTGCTGCCCTTGGATATAACTCTGATGCAAGTATAAAATGCTTAGCTTAGGTAGCTATAAAGAGACGGGCACAGGCAACACTTTCTCTTCTTTTTCCCCAGCAGACTGAAGGTGAAGCATATGGTGTTTCCTGTAGAAAGCAGATTGATAAGCAAGTCTTTACAAATTTCCACTGTGGTGGCCGATATCAGCTCCACCTACGATTCCACACTGGACAACATTGGATAGGCTCTGAGTCTGTCTAGTATTTGCTAATGAGTTGCTATGGATGCTTCCACAAATTCAGAATTTAATGCTAGTGTACCTAGAAATGTTGAGAATAGGGTATGTCCTAAATATATTCCTCTTGGGTTTCAACAGTGTAAAGGAGTATGCCTTCAATTCTGTTAACAATCTGGTTAGCTGTTCAGTATTTACAAACCACAATCTGGTTAGCAATTCAGTATTTACAAACCAAACAGTTCTTATAAAAGAACATGTACATGCATATTTTTTCCTAACTGTTACAGTTTCATCACTATTTAGGTCAAAAGTCCCATTCTAAACAAAATGACTTCCTTACTAAGAATACCTACCAGAATTGGTCATGCATTCAGAGGTCAATGGCCAACACAGGGCTTGTCCTTTGAATTCTACCACCACATTTCCCTTCTTTACACCCTAATTAGGGAATGCAGAGGGGCAGAGTTTTGAGGGGGCAGTGGTGGGTATGTGGAAAATCCCCCTGCTTGTCACCTCTTCCCTGCAAAGATCTCTCTCCTCATTTTCCAGTGGAGAACAAGCAGCCTGGCTTCACAGATTGTTGTGTCCTGCCAAACTTCCTAGTTTTACCATATTGAGAGGAAAGCAATCAAACTCAGAATACCCTCCTTGGGCAGAGTGGAATAATATATTCCTAATGTCATCTTATGCCTAGCAAGCTCCGTTTCAGGTGTGTCAAGAAAATTGAAATTTCCAAGCCATTTAATTTGACACTTTCGTGACCGTGGGTTGTGGTGAGATTGCAATGTTAGTTTTCATTGTTTGCGATGACATTCTTTGTAATTTTGTAATAATGTTGTATTTTTAATTGCTGTAACCCATGCTTTGGCAGGTAACAAATTAAAATTGTTGTTGTTGTAGTAGTAGTAATAGAATAGACTGATAAGTTTACTTTTGAAGCATGGGAGAAAGGGTTTCTTCAGTTGAATGTCTGAAACGAAACAGCTAGGCTGATACAGTTAATGTATGTTTCATGAGGGTTTCCATCATCACAGCTGCCAAATTATGTGGATTCTTTTCTATGGGTCAATTTGATCAGAAAGCGTAAGCTGTGGTAGGTTATTTTTGCCCCTTTTGGCCCTTTGTTATAGTCCAATGATAAGTATGTAGGATTTTTAAAGTAAACTTTGCAATTTGTTAGGCCAGGGCAGTCCAACTTTTCATACCAAGTGGGCCACAAGAATACTTCGACACGGAACCTGTGGGCCACACACTGCCTCGTTGCATCAGGAGGGGAACGAAGCCAACATTTGACCCCAACCCCAGCTTTGCACTGCCTTCCCAAAGCCAGCTAAGTGAAGCGTCAGACTTTGGGAAGGAGGCACAAGGCTCTGGCAGGGTCCTAGAGCCCTCCCCTTGCCACCTTCCCAAAGTTGGGAAATCACAATGGCTTTGGAAAGGAGGGAGGACTGGAGCCCTCATACCATCATTATGCCCGGACACTGAGGTCCAGCACCAAGGGCCTTCTGGCGGTTCCCTCGTTGTGAGAAGCCAAGTTGCAGGGAACTAGGCAGAGGGCCTTCTCGGTGGTGGCGCCTGAGGAAAACAACTACCAGACTTTTAGAAGACATCTGAAGGCAGCCCTGTTCAGGGAGGCTTTTAATGTTTAATAGATTACTGTGTTTTATTTTTCTGTTGGAAGCCGCCCATAGTGGCTGGGGAAACCCAGCCAGATGGGCAGGGTATAAATAAATTATTATTCTTTATTATTATTATTATTATTATTATTATTATTATTATTATTATTACCTCCTTCCCAAAGACCAGTGCCTCACTTAGCTGCAGAGGCGAAGCTAGCTGCTCCGGCCCCCGGTGCAGCCTGTGGGGTGGCCCACGGGGATGTGCCGCCTGCAAGCGTCTCAGGGGCAGCACCGCCTGCGGCGATGTCACCCCCCTCAGGGATGACACCCGGGGCGGACTGCCCCCACCACCCTCACCGTTTTCGCCTCTGCTTAGCCGGCTTTGGGAAGGCAGCTCGCTCAAGGGCTGCAGAGAGGGCTCCAATGTTGCTGAAGGCTGCTGAAAAAAGGCATCAAGGGCTGCATGTGGGTCTCGAGACATGTGTTCGACCACCCTGAGTTAGAGGGTTCTGACTGAAGACAATCACTGCCTGCAGGGGGAAGAGTGTGAGGTGACACAGAGAAACTGTCACTGAGGGAAGGAAGAAGAGGCTCAGAAGAGGCTGAGGTTGAGCATGGACCTGGCAGAAGTAGCGTCAGCCGCTAAAGGAAGCAGTCGGAAGCCAGAGCGGAGCTGAGGGTTGGGAGATCCTTGCAGCGGCGGGCGGCTGCTTAAGAAAAAGCCAAGACATCAGAGCTAAAATGGAGGAAGGATGGTGCCGAGAAGATCTGAAGAGAGAGAGAAGCCCAGATTTGCCAGTGCACAGGTCTTTGCAAGCTGCAACCATCAGCTGACACAAAGCATGGCCAATAATCGTGCTTGTGTGTTGCCACAGTGATCCTCACTCTTGCAGATGCGATAGACACCTCGCTCTAGTCGGCTCTGCTACGTATTGCCCTACACCTGCTTTTCATATCAAGCCCTTTGCTCTTTTGCCAGGACCTCTTGCTCAGTTCGAGTCTGCTAGCCAGGGATGGAGAGAGAGAGAGAGAGGCTCAGCACTGCTTGTCCTAAAATCACACCCATCCTTGGGCTCCGCAATGATTGAAATGGGCCATTAGTATGTTGAGCTAAGTTTTCTTCCTTCAAGAGGATCTTTTGCTAAATTTCAAAGACAGGCATCTGTACTTTTTGTTTTCCAGCGCTGCATTATCCAAGGCTAAAACCCTTTGCATGAAAGTAAGAATTGATCTTTTGTCTGTTTCAAGTGATCTCCCCAAGGCCCCCTCGCTCACTTTGCTGCCATGCGGAGGGCACTCTCTGCATCGTGGATGCTCTCCTCCAGCCGCCGCTTGTCCTGCTCCAGCTGGGTAAGATGTCTATTGAGCTGACGCAGAGATTGATCTTTTCTTCTCAGCTCCATCTTTGCCTCGGAGAGACTCTGGGAGCAGAGAGGAAGCAGAGTTACTTGTCAGCTCCGATAATTAACTTCAATTTATGCCATAGGCTATTAAACAAAGAGGAATACAGACTGACTGTGAAATAGATTGAGGCTATTTTCTAATAAAAATGGTATCTATTTACCCTTCTTACAACATCCAGCGCGTCGAAAAAATTTAACTGCATTACAGCAGCACACAAGAACACTCCCACCTGCCACAATCGCAGATACTACAGGTGCTATATAGATTTTCCTTAAAGTTATTTTATGCTTTCATTACAATTATTTCGGATGAAGAGTTACCCGTGCAATTTAAAGTATATTTTAAAAGAGAAAGCCCAAAGCATCTGAATTTATGGTAGCGTTTTAATGGAAAACTGCTACTCAGGAGGGAAAGGAATAGAAATATAGATGGAACAGATGATATAAATATACATAGGAGCCAACTCCTAGAGGTCGAGGGGTCTTCAGCCCCCCAATAAAATATTTGAGCCCCCCCCAATTGATGGGCATTGCCATTCAAATGGTGTGAGTGTACAGCATCATGTGATCAATTATAAGGGGCAGGGCTTACCTGCCCCCCCCCAATATTTTATTCAAGTTGGCCACCCTGTAGATCTCTCTCTCTCTCTCTCTCCCTCTCTCTCCCTCTCACATACACACGATATATGCAGTGGTACCTCGGTTTATGAACACAATTGGTTCCGGAAGTCTGTTCATAAACCAAAGTGTTCATAAACCGAAGCAAACTTTCCCATTGAAAATAATGGAAAGAGGATTAATCCGTTCCACACGATGAAAAACACCCCCTAAAGCAGCAATTTAACAAAAATTTACTGTCTACCAAGAGGTTTCCTAGGCCTATGGAGGCCTCCACGGAGGCATCGGAGCGTCCGTGATTGGGACGCAGCCACGGAAGCGCTCTGATGCCTTCACGGAGGCAAACTGTGCAGAAAGAAGCCTTATCCCGATGCAAGTGCCCTGCACTGCGGCCGCGTCTCAGTCAAGGCGGCTGAGTAAAGCGCGGGAAACCGGGGGGGGGGTTTCCGTGGCTGCGTCCCAGTCGCGGACGCTCCGATGCCTCCGTGGAGGCCTTCATGGACCTCGGAAACCTCGGGTTACTTACTTCCGGGTTTCGATGGTTCGTAAACCGAAAGTTCGTAACCCGAGGTGTTCGTAAACCGAGGTACCACTGTATAGAGAGAACCACCCACCATATAGTCCCTCCATTTGTTACAATACCATTCTGACAATCATAACACACAAACATTCTGTAATTCAATTGAGTCATGTGGCTTTTCTGATTGTTACATTTTACTGCAGTTTGCATCCCTTGAAGGCTTCCCGGGGATCTACTCTCTAACATAAACTGCTTCAAGTAGAAAATTAGTTCAGATTGATACATTCATGCACACAATTCCCCAAATGACGAACAATTAGACAACTTGCATGCAAACTACAATCAAGGCCTTTATTCTGTTTGCTGTAAGGTAATGTTTTCAAAGGATTCTGGATTTGCTAAGCCCAATTTCCAATTCACAGGCTCAAGCTCTTATTTTAATCTAACCTTCCCCATTGTTGAAAGATATTACAATTTGTAGAGCCTAGAGATATGCCAGGGCTATATTAGATTTTTCGTAGTGCACTGTCTCTGCATTTTGTTTATTCCTGTCTGTATTTAGAGTTTCTTACACACACACCAAAAAACATTCTAATTCTAAAAATACGCCTTTTTATAAGAGTTTACCTTTCGGCTGTAATGCTTATTGCAAAAGGACTTAGCTGTACTGTAGCAGGACTAAATTCCTACATGCTACTTTGACAAATTAAAAAGTTATAACCTTTTAAAATGGAGCCAGGAATTTTAAATATCTGCATAACGCTTTACATCTCTTCTTAACATCTTCCATCTGAGGATTTGAAACATCAAGCAGTAGAAGAATTTGGGGTATTGATTTCCAGGAAGGCTGAGCAAGCAAACTTAGCCTATGTCAATGGAAACTCAACTGCGCAATGGAAGCCCAGAGGACCTTTTGCAGGGCAACCTCAGATGATATCAAACACCTGGGAAGCAGAGGGCCACTTCTAAGATTGCTTTTGAAAGACATGGGCACACACCTTGGGAGGGTTCTGGAAATTCATGAAAACAGTAAGCATCGCATACATATTGGAAATGAGGCTCGTGAACCCAAGAATTGCTCTGAGATTATTTCTCTACAGGTACTCTGAAATGGTTGTACATAGGATGATTGACAAGGGGGCCTCAAAGATCTTCAGATACAGATGTTTCTCTTGGGAGTGACCCAGAGAATGAATGCCGAGAAGAAATAAGAAATAAGAAATTGGGGTGGGGATGTGTGGAGTCCAGATCCTATTACTGCATTTTAACTAGCACTTAAATGCAAAATGGACACTTAAAGTCTGCAGGACAGTGACGATACAGCTGAAGGAGAAAATATAGTTCTCTCGTAACAACAGTGTTCTAGGATGAATGCCACGTACATTTCTTTATCAAATGGGCATACCACATCCACGCATTCAGTTGATTGAATTTAGAAGGGTTGGTGGGAGGGAGGTTGCATTACTCAAGAATTTCCCCTTTCCCTTTAAAAACTAACAAACCATACAGAAGATAAATTCATTGCTTCAATAGTCTTTTTGATACTGCAGGAAGAAAAAAGGGTCCTTTTTTCTTTCAGAAAAACAACCAGCACCAAATATTTCTCCAACAGAAATATGAGACTACAAAACAAGACACATTCTGTACATTAATAATAATAATAATAATAATAATAATAATAATAATAATAATACTTTGGTATTTATACCCCACCCATCTGGCTGGGTTCCCCCAGCCACTCTGAGCGGCTTCCAACAGAACATTAAAATACATTATTTTATTCTTATGCAGAATGTGCTATTCCTCGCATGCAGGTCTTTTGCCTTCCTACACCCTAGTGCAGGGCAATGAGGGGGGAAAACTTCAGTGTTTAACTTTAGGCCCTTACTGTCTTTTTTACAAAATAAAAAAATTCCTTCCAGCAGCACCTTAGAGACCAACTAAGTTTGTCATTGGTATGAGCTTTCGTGTGCATGGACACTTCTTCAGATACACTGAAACAGAAGCCACCAGACCTTTATATAGAGTGAGAGGTTGGGGAGGGGTATTCACAGAAGGGTAGTGGGAATGGGTATTTGACTGATAGGTTGATGACTGTTAATGACTGCAATTGGTCTTACAGGGAAAAGCAAGGGGTGAGATGGTTAAAAATAGCTTTATCATGTATAATGAGATAAGAATCCAATGTCTTTATTCAGATCAAGTCTCTCCATGGTTTTAAGCTTGGTAATCAGCAACTTCTCTTTCCAGTCTATTTGTGAAATTCTTTTGTAATAAGACAGCTACTTTGAGATCTTGTATAGAATGTCCTGGGAGATTGAAGTGTTCTCCTACTGGTTTCTCTGTCTTGTGATTCCTGATGTCAGATTTATGTCCATTTATCCTTTGGCATAGGGTTTGGCCTGTTTGTCCAATATAGAGAGCTGAAGGGCACCGTTGGCATTTGATGGCATACACAATGTTAGAAGATGAGCAATTAAAGAGTCCTGAGATGGTATGTTGGATGTTGTTGGAGCCAGTAATGGTATTGTCTGAGTGTATGTGGCAGCAAAGTTGGTGTCAGAGGTTATTACGGCTACTCTTGAGTAACGACTTTCCACATACCGGTACTTGTCTTTACAAGAGTCTTTATTGGTGCACGTTATTTACAGTGTGGTGAGCTGTCGGTTTCATGTCCGCTTATTCCGTCTCAGAATCCGGCACTGCCCCCTTTCGGAACCTGGACCAACATAAGAGTCGCGGAACAGCGAATCTCCTCCCCTTTCTCCTCCTCCTTAATTCCGGTGCCAGGGGAAAGGGTCTGCGCTCCGTCTTTTCCCTCTCCCCCCTTTCCGTCTCTCTCTCTTCCCGCCTGTGGAGCAGGGGCTCTCCCATGCTGCCGGAGCCCTGGCTCTCTCTCTCCGCCTCCTGACTAGCCCCTTCAGACCCCGCACTTTCCTGGCTGCTTGGGGACGAACTGCTCCTGATGAGAGGGGGAGGTTCTCTGTAATCTCTCCCCCTCACAGTTGGCATCTGGGTTTATTGCAGGCTCTGGTGCCAGTGTCCATGTTAAGTCTGGTGGTTGTATTATTGTGGGTGAGGAGTTGTTTAAGATTGGGTGGCTGTCTGTAGGCAAGGAAAGGTCTTTTTTACGTTGAGATTCCCCATTGAGAAGCTTAGATAGTCTTACAACACTGATTGTGTTAGGAAGACCTGCCTTCCTCCGCCTCCTCCTCCTCCTCCTCGAGGTCTTTTGCCCATGAAATGTTGCAGCTAGCTATGGGCAGGATTGAGAGTGGGCTGCTATTGGTGGGTAGCAGAAGACTAAAAACCTCCTTCTGTGTGCAGAAGATAGACACAGGCTTCTCTAGACTGCAACTATTTGTGTTTTTTAAAAAATAATGATAATAATAATAATAATAATAATAATAATAATAATAATACCCCACTTTTTACTTCACCCGGGTTTCGGAGTTGCTTGCCAATAATAAAAACATATAATATACAGAACTCACCATGGGGTGCAATCCATCTGAGATTAAATAGGTTTGAAACCAAGCTATTTAAGTGGGTTTTATGTGTGCTTTAAATGTTCTGACATGGCACTCAGTAAGCAAGGCAAAGAAGGTGCTACTTCCATTTAGCATCACAGTGTGAACTGTATAATATTGGCACACAGGCAAACACAATGAATTAATGAGTGCAGCCAAGTCATCGCTTCAAGCATTCAGTTTGCAGGCAAATGGGGTGTAACTTCATACGCTGGCAAACTAAAAAGAGGCGAGACCATTTCTCATCTTCCACATTTCCCAACAAAATAATTTAAATGCTTTTCCGCCTAGAAACTCAACGGAATTAAAATTACACCGAGTTATTTCCTATTTACTGCAAAAAACAAAACTGGCCATTACATCCTAACTGGCAAGCTGTGTTGCGCACTTGGCCACCCAACATGAACTGCAAACCATGATCAAACTGTGGTTTGCAATTCCGGTTTGGAGAAGAAGCACAAACCAGAGGGAACGTGTGAGCCTTAGGCTCACTCATATAACACCAAACCATGATTTAGTATTTCATGAAAACCAGTTCAGAAGGGTTTGCATTTCTGAAGAGCTCCTGAAGTAACCATCAAAATGATTTCTTACTACCATTGCACACAATTTTTACAATACCCCCCTTTTTGCCTCAGGTAAGACCACGACAGGTGGAATTTTAACAGGTTTCTGAGGTTTTGGGGGCTCCCGTTTGTTGTTGTTGTTCTTTAGTCATTTAGTTATGTCCAACTCTTTGTGACCCCATGGAGCAGAGCACGCCAGGCACTCCTGTCTTCCACTGCCTCCCGCAGTTTGGTCAGACTCATGTTGGTAGCTTCGAGAACACTGTCCAACCATCTCGTCCTCTGTTGTCCCCTTCTCCTAGTGCCCTCCATCTTTCCCAACATCAGGGTCTTTTCCAAGGATTCTTCTCTTCTCATGAGGTGGCCAAAGTATTGGAGCCTCAGCTTCAGGATCTGTCCTTCCAGTGAGCACTGAGGGCTGATTTCCTTCAGAATGGATAGGATTGTGTTGTTTTTTTTAAGGATGCTAAATCCCGACCACCAAGTTGTAAGACGACAATAAAGGGAAACCTAAATGCAACAAAAGTTTACGTGACCTGGACATAGCTGTCAACCCTCCCTTTTTTTGCTGGAAATTCCCTTATTCCAGCGCCGTTTCCCGCTGCTATCCTGGATTGTTAGATATACCGTAGACTGTCCCCGGGACAGGTGAGGCTTATTTTCGAATCCGAAAGTTGACAGCTATGGACCTGGAGAGGCGAAGAATAATTTGCAGGCATCAAATAATGACTATCTTGGACACTTTTAGGAGAAAGTCTCACCTCTGCTTTTTAAACCTGGCCTTTGCGGGTTAAAGACAACCTCAAAAACTGTTGGAATCACTTAACCTCAAAAAATTGTTGAGCCATAGTCTGGAGTGCTTTAAAGTAATATATTTTTGGTTGCTAAGCCTTCCCCCTCCGACACCCCCCCCACTCCCCATTTCTTCAGATTGATCTAATTAAAACCCCCGATAAACTTTATGGGCTCTAATATTTCCAGCCGAACGATGGAAAACCAAGAGGGTGTGTGCCTCGAGGCAGCAAGGCGGCCATGATAAGCAGCGGGCCAGCCACTAATTTCTCAACCAGGGTGGAGATTGCGAAAAGTGCGATGTTCTGATATCCAAGAAACTGTTCAGGGGAGAATAGGATAAATCAAGTTTAATAACTCTGGTCCTAATTGTTCCCCCAATGCTCAACTCTAATTACTTGGAGAACTCTCCTGACTGTCACCTGATATTAAGTTGTTGGAGGCTGAGTGTGGAACGGCGAGATAATCAATAAACATTTAGAGGGGAGAAGAATGAAGATCCCCGTTAAGCAGTGGGAAGCGGCGGCACCCAAAGCCCTTCTGCTCATGAGAAAGCCTATGGGAGACGCGCCGTGATTGCAAAGCAATAATCCAAAGCCCTGTTTTCGGGCCTCGAGGCGGGAGTACGTCTGAGGGAGAAAGGTTAACACGGTCACCCTAATTACAGCCCACTTTCACATGCTTCGTATATAAGCGAAGACAAGCCAATTAGGTAGAGAGGAAGATAAGAGAAGTTTTATTTGTATACTAATTAAACCCCTGATGAAATTAAAGGAAAAACATACAGCTCTGTAATTGTGTCTGAGAAAGGTCACTCCAGGTTCAGTTATCAGAAAAGCACAGCCTTGAGATATTTCACTTAATCCACAATACAGCCCTTTCTTTTCTTTTTTTGCTCCCTGGGCCTTAATATTTACAGAAATAGGAAAATTTCAAAGCCCGATAGCGCATTTATCTCGCAAGCGTTGTCGTAGACAAATTTGAACCGCTGGAAAGTTGAAGCTGAATAAAAGAGAGCAGGACAACAATTAAAAAAAACAAACCACAAAACGCCCACCTACTGCCTGTTTGTTTGGAAATGCAAAGAGCCTTGACACACATTATATTTAAAACATTGTATTGTTAAAGACAAAATAACCAGGCATATAAAAGAATAAGTCTTGCTGAACCAGAGCCAGGTTCAAAGGGCATTTCAAGATAACAATAGTCACATTTTGCTTTCACTGCATTAGCTGGCAAAATGTTTTAAAAATAAAATAATACTAATATCAAACTTGGCAATGGTGCAATGCAATCCTGTGCTCCAATTATCCCTTGGAAGTGAGATACAAGCTTAGGGATCAAGAGTTGGAAGGTCCATTTTCTATAAAGCAGATTTCACAAATAGAATTTCTTCTGATTTTTGTGTGTGTGCAAAAACTCACTTCCCACTACAATTATAACAAGATCCTGTTTACAGTGAATTTGTCCCAGGAGTCAGGTGACTTGTGGCATGAATATTAAGTGATAATACTAAGCGAGAATCCTGCCTATAGTGAAAACTGACTTTATTAAGTTTAGCAAAGTGGAAGCTTTTTTTCTAGAATACGGGCTCAAGCCCTGGGTTCACCTTTCCCTGCTAAACCATCTTTAAATTCAGTCCTCCCGGGGCCAGCTTTACATGATGGAATTTAATCTATGCACCCCCAAAAAATTGGAACTCTAACATTTGAAAATTGACAGGTTGCCTTGTGTCATGTTATGTAGAAACATCATGAGGTAGCCTCCATGTATAACAGCGTCAGACATCTGTCAGAAATAACATGTGCAAGTTCTCTAAAGTTGGTGTTATCGTTTTTATTTTTACTTCAAAAAAATTGGCTTGCCAAAGTTCCATAGAAGAGAGGAGTCAGCAGACAATAGTGAAAATGCTTTTAAAACTTTATGATATGTTTTAATATCGTATCAAACATACTGTAATTTAATAGTCAAAAACACCTTAAGAAAGAAACCGACAGGTTTGGGGGACAGACGGGCAATTAAATCTAAAGTAAATGTTAACCACTAGCAGATTTGACCTGCAAATATTATTAAGCAAACAAAATCTGGCTAGTCACTGATAATAGCAGAAACTACATCTATGGAAATACTTTACAGAAGCACCATTCCATGCTATATATATGCATGCTTTTTAACCAATTTAACTTTGAAAGCTAAATTAAAAGTTTAGAATACTGAAATATTGTGTATATTTAGAATGGAAGAACAGCACTGTCCGGGGTCAGAAAGACTGCAGAGAGCATAACTGGGTGCACTCTTCCCACTTTGGATCAAGTCTGTGCCTCCAGGTGCTATGAGAAAGCTGCAAATATTGTGCAGGATAGTGTGCACCCCAGAAATGATCTATTTCAGCTTCTGCCTTCTGGAAGGAGGTATAGGGTCATAAAGACCAGGCCTGAGAAATAGCTCTATCCAAGAGCGAGTTTGGTTTTGAACGCAGCGAAAGGCAGTCTGTGAGGGAGGGTCTGTATTCAGTTGTGGGGCATCAGAGTTTTAGGGGGCAAATCAGGAGGGGTATTAGTGATTTTAGGGGGTTCATTATGTATAGGCAGGATGGGTAGCGAGTCGATATGCATTTTTTGGATAGTAGGCTGATGGCTGTTTGATGTAGATTCTCAATTTCGTTGTTCTGCAGGGGACAATGACAATAAGATTATCGTATCGTATCCTATTCCGTTGAGAGGTGCACAAGTCATATAATGAAAGCATCATGGTTTTGCAATCAGAGAACTGCAAGTGGAAGAGGACCTTCCATATATATATATTTTACACACACACACACACACACACATTTTCATTAAACATTTATTATTCATTCATTCATATTTTTGGACCTCCATCAACCACGTCTCAAGATTCCCAAGCTTTTCACTACTTCTTGTATTTCTTCTCTCTATTACTTTTAATAATCACTAATCAATTTCCATCTCCTTAAATTTATCTCTGTTAATATTTCCTCTATTTCTCCTTACAAAAATTCCTGCAAACCTAAAAGGGTAATTTGTTGTTTACCATTGTCTTTCAAATATTTCTCAGATTTAGTCCAGTCTTTCAAGAATCTCTGGTCTCGCCAGTTTCAAATTCTCCCTGCCATCTTATCCAAGCCTTCCAAGTGCCTCCACCCGTAGCTCCCTAGACCTTTGGGCGTCTCTGTAAGGTTGCAGGCCTCTCCTGAACAGGATGGACTAAGGCATGGAAGGGGACTACTGGGGAAGGTAAGATCTGGCAAAATTGGGCACCCAAGGTGACTTCACGTGATTTTGAAGGATTCCCCTCTTTCTGCTGTAGCCCCCCCACTCTCACACTGTCCAGAACAGCGACCCAATCTCCAGGGGAACTTTTTGGAGACACAGGAGAGAGGACAGGAAAATCCCATTCTGCAAACTTCGTTTTACTTGTGGTTCTCAGGATCAAAGCCAACAGTTAACATTGGCAGCTAAAAAAAAGCCAATGCAATTCTGGGCTGCATCAATAGGAGTATAGCATCTAGATCAAGGGAAGTAATAGCACCACTGTATTCTGCTCTGGTCAGACCTCACCTGGAGTACTGTGTCCAGTTCTGGGCACCGCAGTTCAAGAAGGATACTGACAAGCTGGAACGTGTCCAGAGGAGGGCAACCAAAATGGTCCAAGGCCTGGAAATGATGCCTTATGAGGGACGGCTTAGGGAGCTGGGTATGTTTAGCCTGGAGAAGAGAAGGTGAAGGGGTGATATGATAGCCATGTTCAAATATATAAAAGGATGTCATATAGAGGAGGGAGAGAGGTTGTTTTCTGCTGCTCCAGAGAAGCGGACACGGAGCAATGGATTCAAGCTACAAGAAAGAAGATACCACCTAAACATTAGGAAGAACTTCCTGACAGCAAGAGCTGTTCGACAGTGGAATTTGCTGCCAAGGAGTGTGGTGGAGTCTCCTTCTTTGGAGGTCTTTAAGCGGAATGCTTTGATGGTGTTTCCTGCTTGGCAGGGGGTTGGACTGGATGGCCCTTGTGGTCTCTTCCAACTCTATGATTCTATGATTCTAAGGAACATCACAATGTAGGATGCCATGAACCAGCCATTAAGATTTGGATCGACTGTTTTGGAGACAGTTAAGTAGCATGCTCAGATTTTGTAAACACCGTGATTAACGCAAACCTAAGATTTATCTGTGATAATGTGCAGTGGAAGGTTGGGCAAAGAGGGGCGGACAGGAGGAAATGAAGTGTGGCAGTCCTACAAGGCCCTCCCTTTAACCATGGTAGTCTGTTTAAGTGAGCAAGGGCAAACAGAATTAGCACAGAGTTCTTTGCTACTAAGATATCCAATCTCATTTCTATTTGAACAGCTATTTCGGTATGAATTTTATGGAAAGGAAGGAAAAGACGAAAGCTTTGCACAAAAGGAAAAGGAGATCATGGGAAAAGTTGGTTAAGGTTAATAAAGACGCCCACAGGGCAAGTCCTAAAAGCAGAACTCTCTAGTCTAAAATAACAACAAAAACTGCTAGGTATAAGGGACTTGGATATCAGAAGGTATCAGAAGCCGCAGAAAAGTCCTATGCATTGATATTCAAGCTGCTCGGAAAAATAGGGTTTAGAACATTTTTTAAAAAAAAAATTCCGCACAACTCTATAGGTCTATCGATTCCCTCTGCACCTCTCAAGGTAATATAGTTACTTTGTAGTTGATTCAATGCTCTAACAAAGATCTCTCAGGAAACTGGATTTAACAAGAGCCGTCTTGTATTTTTGAACAAAATCTTAAAGGTACATAAAAGCTTTAAACTAACCGGGATAAGTGGTCTTCGCGCACGTCTGTTTAACACCTTTGCATTTTACTGGTGAAATAATCCCCTTCCCCAACCCCCTCAAACGTACAAGTCAATAAATCTTTCCCACTGCAGTCTAAATTCCAAGGTCATGGAAAGAAGTGTTTATTAGTATAATTACAAAAAAAGCAATAATACCATTAAGCCTTCCATGGCAGATTTAAGAAGAAGAAAAACAACCCATTAGAAGCAGAAGGGGAAAAAGTGTTTGGTAGGGGCATTTCCCCCAAGAGAAGGCAAAACAAACACCAATTTTCATTAGTTGTTGTTATTTTTGTTGTCATTGTTGTTGTTGTTTGTAAACATATCTCCTTATTTAACCATTCTAAGGGCAGGTACTAGTGCAAATTAAGGCCAGCACAATGGTTGCATTTGCAGGTAGTGTTAAGCCAGGGCTCGCCAAACTAAGGTCTGTGGGCCACATCAGGCCCAATGGCCTTCAGGATCCGGCCCGCGGACTGTCCATGGATCGGCATGGGGATTTTGCTCGTTCCGGCTGCGCCAATTCCCCCCTGCGCCATTCCATTACCCCTCCTCTCCCTCACACACATCACGGCGGCGCCTCCTCCCTCCCTCCCACCTCCTGGCTTCTCCCCGCCCTGCCTAGAGAAGGAAGGGGGCTGGGCTGAGCTGTCTGTGCACCATTTTAAGCAGCCCCTCTCCGGAGCCAGCCCTTTCGCGCTGCTCACCTTCCCTCCACTGCCGCTGCCGCCCTGATACTCCTATGGGCCAGAGAACGGAGCGGACGAGCTTCCTCTGCCTACCATGAGAAGCAACGGTGGCGGCAGTGGTGGTGGTGGCGGCAGCCCCAGAGAAGGTAAGCGCAGTGGCTGGGGTGGGACTACTTGCCCCCTTGCCTCTTCTTCCAGCTCCCCCCCCCCCCGTGCCGCTTCTCTGGCATGCCACAAGGTCTGAGGCACAGTGGACTGGCCCACGGCTAAAAAAAATGGCCGACCCCTGTGCTAAGCCAAATCATGGCTTAGGACCAACATGGCTGCTCCCAGGGAGATCACAGCTGCTTTGCTCCTACCAGGTCCTTTTAGTTCAGCACAACATGACAGCTAAACCAAGGTTTGGCTTAACGGAACCTTCTGAACCGGGGATTGCGGTTAAGCTCTCTACTCAACCATGATCTGCACTCAAAGATTCATACTCAAGGATACAGAGTGCCCCAATCTAGCCCAGTTTTGTGGCGGAAGATGCTCTCCATAGTCTCCAGCAGCCATCTTTCCTGCTGTCCAAAAATGACCCCCTTCCAACTCTACAATTTTATGAAACTGATACATAAATAAAGAATCTTCAAAGAATCTTTAAAAGGGTATCTATGAAAATCTCTTATCAAATAGGGCATTAAGTAGGGACCAGTACTCCTATATTTGTTAGCCAGTTTCTGGAACCCCTGAGAAATCAAAGCTAAATTTTGTCGGGGCTTTCTTTGCGGTAACTCCTTTGAGGTGTATGTTTCTCGATGACAGTAGTACCTCAGTTCTCAAACGAACTCCGTTCCGGAAGACCGTTCGGCTTCCAAAAAACCGAAGCGCGGCTTCCCGTTGATTGCAAGAGCCTCTTGCAGTCAACGGCAGCCACGTTGCAGGTTCAGGTTCTGAAAAACATTTGAAAACGGAAGCATTTACTTCCGGGTTTTCAGCATTCGAGAACCGAAATGTACAACAACGGAGGCGTTTGTGAACCAAGGTTCCACTGTACAGTCATACCTTGACATCCGAACGCTTCAACTTCTGAAGGTTTCGACTTCCAAAGTCGACAACCCCCGGAAGTCTTTTCTCCGTGTGTGCCCGGCGCATGCGTTCTGCGCCTGTGCAGAGCAGTGCGCGCGGTTGGCGCATGTGCCGAAGCGGCACTTCGAGAACCGAAAACCTCGACTTACGAAGACGGCCGCAGAACGGATCGTCTTCGTAAGTCGAGGTACCACTGCACATGCTTTAAATATAATTCTGCACCCCACCCTGGGACCAGAAGTAGAAAGAAACAAACAGTAAATGAAATCTCTGCAAACGTTTGGAGGAGGAATACCAGAACCTTTGATTGACTACTGAAAAAAGAAAAGAATTAAGAGCTATAATTGAAATCTAATACCTATGTGTATTTAAGATACCATTTTACATTTGTTTACATTTCTTGTAAAATACATACGGTTATGTTGCACACTGTCTCGTGTGCCCTTGAGCGAAAAATAAAGTACCTATGGATTTGCACACAATGTACCACACTCCTCTAAAAAATGAAGAAGGGGGAAATGAGAGGACTAAGAGAACTTTCTACATTTTTAAAAACTGATCCAAGACCAGAATCCAACCTTTTGGCATGCTATGAGGATAATACATTTCAACAAATCACCCTGCACATGGATTCACAGGAATATTTCCAACAGTCACTCCTGGGATATCAATAATGTCAAAAGTGTCCCTGAGATGAAACTTTGTGAAAGGTGTTCCTATTTGTCATGGATTCAGGTGCAGAGCATTATGGGAACTGCGAAGATTCATGGGACTTTGGTCCTTGAGAGGGAGAACGGCCTGGGAAAGTAAACTTCTGAACTCTAAAAGAGAGATTTCTGGCTCTTTTGATCCCGTGTAACCTTGCAGCTGTGAAATCTCCCATTCCTGTGCGATAAGAAATTAGGGAGGAAACTCTGTCCGGTGTGCTCTGAGAACTGAAGGCGTTAATTGCCCTGTAGGTTGATTAATGGGTAAACACAAGACATCTGTGTAGCCTCTATTTGATTGACAAGACTAACGGTTGTGGGTTCTTTGATTGGATTATTCGAACCTCAACTCTAACGTAGATTGGATAATGAGCCATAAGCCCACGTGGAATACCTCAAGGGTTGTGGGGATTTAAGTCTGTTAGAGATGAGGGTCTTTGTCCTCTTTTGTCCTCTTTTGTCTTGCAAAATGACCCAGCAAGGTACTGCTGTCCTGCTCATCTTCAAAGAGCCTGAGAAAGACTGAGGTCTGCGTGGCTCTTGACTGCAATTTGCCGGATGGAGAGATGCAGTCTTGGATCAACCTTATTCTAAGTTTGTACTTGTAAGTTAGCTATGCTTTCTTGTTTTATCTTTGTATTCCCTTTGTTTTGAGAACTGTTGCATGTTACTTTGTTATGCTATTTTATAATAAATAGTTAAAAGAGATTTCTTGTGGATTTTGGTCCTTCCTGGTCGCACTGCTAAACCCAGTCCTAGGCTGCTTTGCCCCTACCAGGCAGAACGTGTATTCTTTGTCCCGGAGGTCTGTAAGTGGACCCCCCGGGTGGTGGCAGCGATACCAGTTAAAGAAGTGTTTTAAAACCCCTGTTCGAGCCATAGAGGTATAGCCAGACCCTTCCCCGGGTAACGCAAGCAGCCCCAGTAGCCTCCGGAGGGAGAACTGGCGGTGCTATAGGGGAAGAGGTTGAGGGTACTGAAGGGCCGAAACATCACATGTTGGCAGCGGTGTGGGATGCGACTTTGTGGCCAGAAAGTGGACAAAATCCTTTGGTTATAATCCAGTTCTCAAAAAAGGGGTACAAGCGTTTTTATTTTGCTAGTGAGTTAGGACAATGGCAGCAGGCTTGCCTAGCGAGATTTTACAAGCTTCGGAGGAGTGGCAGCAGGAACGCAGCACCCACCCTTCGTATCGTTTTGCGGAACCAGATGATCGGTCTATGCCAAGGCAACCGGTTCCAGGAGTGTATTCTCCTTTAAGAGGGGCTGAGGAGTTAGCCAGAGAAGCCGAGAGGGAGCACGCGGAAGCGTTCAGGAGCCCTCGGTCTGCACATCAAAGGTGGACACAGCAGCTGGAGGAGGCGGGGCTGGGAAGCCAGGATAGGCTAAGTGTGCGCGCCTCACCGACAGCGGAGAGAGAAACGCCACCTTTGCAGCGGCAGCGGGAGGTGGAACAAGTACCAGTTGCACCGTACCCTAGACCAGTTGCCGGAGAGGTTGTGGTTAGATCCCGGGAGATGACTTCCCCACCCCCACGCAGAGTAGAATGGGCCCGTGAGGACGTCCAGGGGGATCCATACGCACAACAGAGACCAGAGCAGATGGGTCAGCGCACGAGCGGGATGCCGGCGGCCAGCCCTGAGAGATGTGGATATCAGGAACTGAGGACTCAGCTCCGGGAAGATTATCCATACGCCGAAAGAGAAGATCCAGAGTTTGAGGCGCAAGGCATTTCTGAGAGCCGGAGGGCATATGTGGCAGAAAGTGAGTATCAAACTTTGCCTAAGAGATTTATGGAAGGTGTGAGACTGAGGGAAAGACACTATGCGGGTGGGGAAACTAGAGCAGCCAGTCCCCAAGGGGTTAAACCTTTGGAAGATTCTTGGGAACTGCGGAGGCGACCCCCCCTGCATATGAAAGAGAGAGGATGCCCCGGGCTGAAGCTTTACGATTTGCCCAAGCAGAACTTCAGCGCAGACAAGCAAGAGGCCCCAGCTCTCTTCCTGCTCTAGAGTATTACAGTGATTGGCAAAGAGCTGCAGTGCCTAGACAGAGGGAACTGAGTCTCCAGGACATTAATCTCAAATATTTCCCGACTCACGACCCAAATATGGATGTTCTATCCTATTTAACCCTGTTTGAGACCACGTGTGAGGAAATGGCAGTTCCATATCGGTACTATATGCCGATCCTCAGGTCCCTTGTGAAAGGACCTCTTCAAGAACTGATGGGGACGCTCTCACGAGAGCAGATGTTCAGCTATGAAACATATAAGCAATTGGTCGAACAAAGATTTTCGTTGGATTCTCAGCATTATCAGCAGGCGTTTAGGAAGGCTGTTAAAGTGCCGCCTCACGAGAAATTCCAGTTATTCGCGGCAAAGTTAGAACAAAACTTTGGGCTGTGGTTAGCGGCTGAGAAAGTGCAGACTTTTGAACAATTGAGACAACTGGTGCTCTTAGAACAATTCCAGAGGAGTTTGCCATCTGAGATTGCAAGTTTGGTTGCGGATAGGCACCCTCAAAACCTGCAGGAATCGGCTAGATTGGCGGAGGAATTCCGTTCTCATCGGGCGCACATGGCTCAGAAGCCGCCGATGGGAGGGGGCGGGACCCGGACGGGCCCACCCGGGCCAGCTAGCTCAGGCATGGCTCTTAAAGCTACAGCGCAACTAAAGCCTGCCGAGTCTAAACCTGCATTTGGAAAAAGGGGAGCATCTCCAGGCAGGGGGAAGGAAAAGGTGACCCCCTCTTCGGGTCTGTGCTTCCTCTGTCACGAAAGAGGGCACATCAAAGCCCAGTGTCCGATGCAGTCAGCTAGACGTTCCCCAATTGCTACGTCAACCCCAGCGGTGCGCCAAATCGCGCAGCCGGGAGAGGATTGGGATGAGGAGATCCGGCGTGCAGGAATCCAGGGAAGAGCGGAGGAGTGTGGCCCTGAGCTGGGAAGGGGGAGAGGGATGGAACGGCCCCAGGGAGCAACCCCAACACCCCCGCCGGTTGCAGTGGCCCCTCAAGCAGTGAGATCCAGCGGATCCCCAGCGCCAAGTCAACCTGAGACTTCAGCTGAATGGGCTAAGATGCATTTCATGGCTCCCATCCGGATAAATAATATCAGAGTTAGTTCCTATCGGGACACAGGTGCGGATGTTACCAGCGTATCTAAAGGCTTAGTGCGTCCAGGGCAGGTGCAGCCCCAACCTTTGAAAATCACTCCGTTTGGGACTGAGTCTATTTACCGCCCAACGGCTATTGTTGAAGTGGAGTACCAAGGCTACTCAGGAAATCAGCTAGTCATTCTACATGAGCCTCAGGATTGCCATGTTGCAGCCCTGGTGGGCAATGATCTTGCATTCCTGGCTCACAAGCATCGACAGTCTTCCAGCGACCCTGCAGCTGATCCGCCCATTGGAGCCACCTGGAAGGAGGAGGAGGAGACGCCTTCTCCAGTGGGGATTTATGTGCCAATGGAGGGCGGGGATTGTTTTGCTATGGGAAGCTTGGAAAAACCAAGCCTTGAGGGGGAAGAAGGGGGGCGGGATATTGTGCCTCTTTCTTCTGCAACAGCCATTTCAGCACCATCCAGCGTGGAGAGGGGGAGTTCCCCCCTCCCTTGCTCCTCGGCTGAGGAGGAACTTGAGACTGCTGAATTAGGAGACACAGCACGCCTGGTGAAGGAGCAGCAAGAAGATCCTACACTGCAGTCGTGTCGGGAAGCGGCCGGCGTCATTCCCAGAGGGGAGAGGAGGGCCCGCTTCCTCTACAAAGAAGGACTTTTGTTTAGGCAGTATTGGCCTAAAAGGGTTACAGACCGGGACTCTATTTTGCAGCTTGTGGTTCCTGAAATCAGGAGGGAAAAGGTTTTGAGTATGGCCCACTCAGGAGGGCTTTCTGGGCATTTAGGGGTGCAAAAGTCTTTGGAACGCCTTACCCAATATTTTTACTGGCCCCAAGTGTACCAGAGTGTCCAACAGTATGTACGCTGTTGTGATGTATGCCAGAGGGTGGGGCACAATCGGGACAGCCCCCCTCACACCCTTCAAAGTATTCCCTTAATAGCGGGAGTCTTTGCCAAATGGGCTATAGATTTTGTAGGCCCTTTGCCTCGGACCCCCAGGGGAAAAAAATATATAGCCACGGTTATTGATTATGCGACTAGATATTGTTTTGCTGCCAGTCTTACTAATACCAGAGCCCCAGGTCTAGTACAATTTCTGTTCACTGCCTTTTGTTCCATGGGGATTCCCCAGGTTTTGATGAGTGATTTGGGACCCAATCTTTTGTCTGATGTGGTTCAACAGGTTCTGAAATTAATGGAAATACATCACCACACTTCAGTGGCGTATGAACATCGTATGAATGGATTAGTGGAGCGGGTGCAGTCCACCCTGACTTCTATGTTAAAGAAATGTGCATTGATCCATGCGTCTAGCTGGGATCAAGACTTGCCCCTGGTGGTAGCTACGTATAATGATTCCTACCAAGCAAGTCTGGGGTACGCTCCTAATCAATTGGTTTATGGGAGATTGCTGAACAGCCCTCTGTCCATGCTTAGAAAGCAGTGGGACCAGAGTGAGGATAGCCTTCAATTACCCTCTGTGGCTGAACATTTTCAGGCTTTGACCCAGACGTTGGCTGAGATTTGGGATCAAGCTAAAGCCAACCTGGAAGAAGCACGTAAAGAGTATACCCGCACACATGATGTGAAAGCTGTGGAGAAATGTTTTGAGGTGGGAGAGAAGGTTCTGGTACTGAGACCCACACGTCCACATAAGTTGTCGCCTAAATGGAGTGGACCAGGTGTGGTTAAAGAAAGACTTAGCTCTGTAAGGTATGTGGTAGAATGTCCAGAGCTACACCCATCTCCTCGACAATATCATGCCAACTCCATGAAATTGTATTGTGAACCTGACTCCAAGAGGGTCTTGGCTATTGCTGGAGGGCATGGGGGGGAGTCTCAGTTGCCTTTGGACCTGCTGCAGGAGTTTAAGCAGGCTGGCTCCCTTGAGGATATTCTAAGATCCCATACACTGAACGCCCAACAGGCTAAGGAACTATATGAAGTTTTGTTGCCCTTTGAGTCCGTTTTTAGTACAAGACCAGGTCGGACTCATTTGGCCCAACATCATTTTGAAACTGGCACTGCTGCTCCCATTGCCTCACGACCATATCGCGTGAGTGAAGCCCATGCTCAGTGCATTGAGGCGGAGATCAAGGAAATGCTTGAATTGGGAGTTATAGTTCATAGCACCAGCGCCTGGTGTTCCCCTGTGGTGTTGGTTCCGAAAGGGGAGGGGCAGGTTAGGTTTTGCGTGGATTATAGAAAAATTAATATGGTGATGGTGCCAGACGTCTTTCCCCTGCCTAGAGTGGATACTCTAATTGAAAAACTGGGTCAGGCTAAGTTCATCTCAGTCTTTGACCTGACTAAGGGGTACTGGCAGATTCCCTTATCACCTGAGGCTTCTGAGAAATCAGCCTTTGTTACCCATATGGGTTTATATCAGTTCAAAGTCCTTCCTTTTGGACTTAAGAATGCCCCTGCCACATTTCAGCGTTTGATTAATTCTTTAATCGCAGATATGAGCGCCTACTGCTGTGCGTACTTGGATGACGTATCAATTTTTTCAAATACCTGGAAGGAGCACTTGGAGCATGTGCAGAGTGTGTTTACTAGATTCAAAGAAGCCAATCTTACTGTAAAAATGGCGAAGTGTCAATTTGCCCAAGGTGAAGTGGTTTATTTGGGTTTTCAGGTTGGCTCAGGCTATATTAAAGCCCTAGAAGCAAAAGTCCAGGGGATCCAGGATTGGCCCCGACCCAAGACCAAGCGGGATGTGTTATCTTTTTTGGGAGTGGCTAACTATTATCGTAGATTTATTGTACATTTTGCCACCATTGCCGCTCCCCTGACTAATCTGTGTAAAAAGGCGTTGCCTACCAAAGTAACTTGGACGCCAGAGTGTCAGCGGGCTTTTGTGTTGTTGAAGCAAGCCCTGACCAGTAATAAGGTGATGCTAGCCCCGGACCAGCAGAAACCCTTTGTGGTCCAAACGGATGCTAGTCATACAGGACTGGGAGCAGTCCTGTTGCAGAAAGACCCCGAGGGGGAGTTGAGACCAGTGGTTTACCTAAGTAAGAAGTTGCTACCCCGTGAACAAAATTATTCCACCATTGAGAAAGAATGTTATGCGCTTTTATGGTCTCTCTCCCGGCTGAAGGTTTATCTTTGGGGGGCGGAGTTTCAAGTGCAGACTGATCACTCGCCTTTATGTTGGCTATCACGCATGAAAAACTCCAATCAGAAACTGTTACGGTGGAGTCTGGCTTTGCAGGATTACAATTTTACTGTGGTTCATATCCCTGGAAAGCAGAATGTTGTGGCGGATGCCCTCAGTCGCTTGTATCAGTCTGTTGAGTAACTGTTATGTTTATTATGATTCTCACAGGCTGGGTGTCCTACCTTACAGGGGTGTGCGGAAATGTGGGACGCCTTGACCCCAAATTTCCGTTAGGGAAGGGGGTGTCATGGATTCAGGTGCAGAGCATTATGGGAACTGCGAAGATTCATGGGACTTTGGTCCTTGAGATGAACGGCCTGGGAAAGTAAACTTCTGAACTCTAAAAGAGAGATTTCTGGCTCTTTTGATCCCGTGTAACCTTGCAGCTGTGAAATCTCCCATTCCTGTGCGATAAGAAATTAGGGAGGAAACTGTCCGGTGTGCTCTGAGAACTGAAGGCGTTAATTGCCCTGTAGGTTGATTAATGGGTAAACACAAGACATCTGTGTAGCCTCTATTTGATTGACAAGACTAACGGTTGTGGGTTCTTTGATTGGATTATTCGAACCTCAACTCTAACGTAGATTGGATAATGAGCCATAAGCCCACGTGGAATACCTCAAGGGTTGTGGGGATTTAAGTCTGTTAGAGATGAGGGTCTTTGTCCTCTTTTGTCCTCTTTTGTCTTGCAAAATGACCCAGCAAGGTACTGCTGTCCTGCTCATCTTCAAAGAGCCTGAGAAAGACTGAGGTCTGCGTGGCTCTTGACTGCAATTTGCCGGATGGAGAGATGCAGTCTTGGATCAACCTTATTCTAAGTTTGTACTTGTAAGTTAGCTATGCTTTCTTGTTTTATCTTTGTATTCCCTTTGTTTTGAGAACTGTTGCATGTTACTTTGTTATGCTATTTTATAATAAATAGTTAAAAGAGATTTCTTGTGGATTTTGGTCCTTCCTGGTCGCACTGCTAAACCCAGTCCTAGGCTGCTTTGCCCCTACCAGGCAGAACGTGTATTCTTTGTCCCGGAGGTCTGTAAGTGGACCCCCCGGGTGGTGGCAGCGATACCAGTTAAAGAAGTGTTTTAAAACCCCTGTTCGAGCCATAGAGGTATAGCCAGACCCTTCCCCGGGTAACGCAAGCAGCCCCAGTAGCCTCCGGAGGGAGAACTGGCGGTGCTATAGGGGAAGAGGTTGAGGGTACTGAAGGGCCGAAACATCACACTATTGAGAAAGAAGAGCAATACTTTTCTAGAAATGTTGCACAGCAGGAAACAAGCAGGGTTGTGGCATGTGGGTTAGTGACTGTCCCAGGTTTTTCAAATCAAAATTCTAAAGAGCTAGCCCAGGCGCTATAAACACATAAAAGGAGGCATCTTTCTCCATTCTCTTGTAGATATGGGGGGGGGGAGATAAGGAAATATCAAAAAATGTTTGTTAAAAGGCATTGCCACACTGCCTATGAACTAATGGCTTTTTTTTATGAATGAAAAAAATGAAAGTGTTCCAGGAATTATTGTGTTACTGAAGGAAGGGCAGGTGTAGATTCCAGTTTAAAATCCAGTCTCTATAAATTATTTAGTCGCTGAGAATATACATTATACAAAACTTTTTAAACAACTAAAGCCTTTAACTAATTAATGAATTATGAAATTTAGTCTCCAAACAACTCAGAAGGGATCTCTCTCTCTCTAGCTTGCTTTAACATGATAAATTTGATTAACAGTTTACTATTAACTTGTACACTAATGAATAATCAGCTACATTATGTTCTTTAATGAACAACAGCTTTTAATTTAATAGATACAGTGTTTAGAATTGCTCCTTCTTGCCAAAGTGACAACACGATTGCTGGCAAACATCATCATCCCTTTGAGTATTCTAAATCTAGCCGGTTTCTCTGGGGGGAAAGGAAGAGGAAAAGCTCATGGGAGTCGATGAATGAGAGCTTCAGATTCATTTTTCTGAATTTACACCGAACGTATTCACAGTTATTCTACTTGAGTATTAGCCTTTTCATCTAACCTCTTTGAAAACGTACCAAAAAAATATGTTATCGCGTTAGAACACAATAATCGGCATTATCCCAACTGCCAAGTCTCAAACGCCCTTGGTGACAGATTGAATATTCTTTAAATTATGCAGCCTTCCTAGCAAATAAATCTAGCATATAAAAAAATTCCAGGCTGCATTACTTTTAAGGTTGTGCTGTGTGCTACTTCCAAGCTCACAAGCACCTGTGAATTCTTTAACTGGGCAGTGCTAAGTAGAACATTATGGAAGAAAGGAGTCGTGGCTGAGCATCTGACCTGCTTGTAGAACGTCCCAGGCCCAACTTCCATCTTTTATGTAGGGCTGAAACAGACCCAGTTTTGAAAGCGCTGAGCCAGATGGATCAAACACAACTCACAAGTGTTAAAACTGCACTCCAATCCCCGAAAGCCATATTGAGCCACTAAAAGCCTGCTCATACGCGAGAAGCTATGGGAAATAGTGGCTGTTCACCGGGGGAACAGTACAGTGGGACCTTGGTTCTCAAACTTAATCCGTTCCGGAAATCCATTCCAAAACCAAAGCGTTCCAAAACCAGGGCACGCTTTCCTGTAGAAAGTAATGCAAAATGGATTAATCCGCCCCAGACTTTTAAAAACAACCCCTAAAACAGCAATTTAACATGAAATTTACTATCCAACGAGGCCATTGATCCATAAAATGAAAGCAATAATCAATATACTGTACTATAAAAGAAGACGGTATTGGAGATGATAAAAATTAAAATTATTTTTTTTTCACTGATGGTAGTCACTGTTTGTTTGTTTGCTTGCTTGCTTGCTTGCTTTTTGCCAATCATTTTCCTTTATTTGATGAATTCAAAAAGATATATAACGTAGAATTTGCATTACGAATTGAAAAAAACAACAAATGCAAAGACCAGAAAAGGAAAGAACAGGGATGATTTTTCAGTTTGCTATAATATCAATCATCTTCCATTCTGTTATTCTCCATTTCATATCTTTATATGGATGATAGGTCACTGTTTGGATGGGGGCTTTTATCTATTTCCACAGTCACACAATCAATCAATCAATCAATCAATCAATCAGTAGCTGAACTGGGTTCCACACAGTCACAAAAACAAATTAACCGAAAAAGCCTCAAAAACGAAAACGCAAAATAAATAGCAAAAACAAAAGTGCCAAACTTAATCTGGTCCTGGAAGTCCGTTTGACTTCCAAAATGTTCAAAAACCAAGGCGTGGCTTCTGATTGGTGCAGGTGCCCTGGAAACAATAGCTGGCAGCTGCATCGGACGTTTGGCTTACAAAAAATGTTCTAAAACGGAAACACTTCTGGGTTTTCGGTGTTTGAGAACCAAGGTACCACTGTATTCCAAAGCTAAAGAATAAGCATAGTGAACTTTTACATGCATCTTTGCTGTCCTAACTTAACACATTGGTGGTAAATTTTAGAGAGCATTTCCACTTGATCTTATCAATTGTGGTGAGATCATTGGGGGGGGGGTGGGAAATGCTTATACTAATTGTTGGGCCCAATCAAGCAGGCACTGCTGCAGATATTTAATTTATCTCAATGGAAAATGATCACTGAAATAAAAAGAGTAGTAGATTGTGCCCATCGACTTTGAGGAATTCTTTGCCCCTGAACATCCTATCAGACTCCTCTATCCAGAGGCTTCCGATAGTTAGGATGGCATTATTTCAGAACCTGGGCTGTAACAGTTGAGTCCTCTTAGCATAGTTTGCTTGGGCTTTGCTGAATTCTGCGGTTGGGTATTTTATCTTTAATTATTATATATTTTAAAGTTGCTTTTTATGATTGATGGGGTGCTTTGAGTGGCCACCTGGAAAAAAATATATTTAATAATATTTAAAATCAACACAACTTAACCAAAAAATTTCTCTTGAAATAGCACCTAGAAACGTACTTTTTATATGCTATGAATGACCACACACTCTAGAAAGAAGTAGATGCTTCTAGTACTAGTGGACAGGGAAAGCTCAAATTACCATAAAGCTTTACAGTATAGATTCCGTTCCCATTTGCAAATGGAGACAGTTGGACTATCTCTTCTCACCTAATAAAGGCAACAATCTAAGAACAGTGCTTAGCTCTGAATGACCTTGAAACATAATTGGCAAGCATGCATGTCTCTACGGTATATGCCATTGGGTAGATAAAAATATATGGGATTATAATCAAAACTGATAAAGCTTCAAAATTAATCAAGGGTGTTTTAAACTTCTTGATGAGAGCAACAGAATGTAATATGGCATAATTTTTAATGTATGTTGCATGATTTCCAAACCGATACGGTCAACGTGCAACTGTAAACTATATTCTCAGATGCCTTTATTAGTACTTCCTTTTAAACGTGGGTTCTTTGGAAGCCTTTGATTGTGCAAAACCTTTGGTTGTGATTTTGCACAAAGGGAAACTGACAAATCAGCAGCATGTGTCATTCCAGGGTTTTGCACATGTATGAATTCATTTATGTGGCACTTCTATTGCACATTGCGTACATTTCTGGTTACTTTTTTCATGTTGATCACTTTGATACGTTTCACAGGAAGCAATTTGTCAAGGAAATGAAAGAAAGAAATATTTGCAGAATCTGAGGCCTGGTTCTCACAGCCTGGTAAGCCAAAATTTACTAGGACTCTGGGGGGAAATGGGCATCCTTTTTTGCTTCTTCTCTTTCCTCTTAGTTCAGCACGGCAGTTAAGCCAAGGTTTCACTTAAGTGTACTGCCTGAACACAGACTCACAGCTAAGCTCTCTTCTCCTTAGCCAAGAGCTTAGCCAAGGTTTCTTCTCAGTTGCATCTCATAATCATAGGGTGGGGGGGACATCTTAACCATGGCCTATGTTTGGACAACACGATAAGCCAAACCTCGGCTTAGCTGCTGGGGATGAGCAAAGTAGCTGCAATCTCCTCCCTGGGAGCCCATACCTTCCAAGTTCCGGACTGCAGAATCCGGGACCGGCAGCCGTGTGACACCGGAAGTTGCGTCCACGTAACTTCCGGTGTCGTTTTGCCCTTCTATGGGCACCAAAAATGGCCGCCGCAGTCTTCGGAAGTCGCTTCTATGCATGTCAGGAAGTGTGTCGACACAACTTCTGGTGTCGCTCTGCCCATCTATGGGCACCAAAAATGGCCCCCGCCGACACCGGAAGTCACGTCTATGCACTTCCGGACATGCGTAGATGCGACTTTTGAAGCCGGCAGTGGCCATTTTTGGTGCCCATAGAAGGGCAAATCAGAAAGGGGAAAAATGGCCGCCAGCAGGAGAAAATAATGGAGAAAAACGGGAGATGAAGTGATACGGGGGACCACCGGGAAAAGGTAAGTAAAAACAGGGGGTTTCCCGGGGAAAACGGGATACTTGGCAGCTATGCCCATAGGTTCACACTAAACCATGGTCTGGCTTAGTGTTAATACTCCAGGCATCCTAAGTATCTTCCTCATAAGTATGGATTTGGAATCCGTTTTTTCAATGGGCGAAAAACAGCAAAGAGTCTCATTATATCTCTACACCACAGAAACATGTTATTAGTGGTACTCATGTCCCAGAAACAGTAGCATTCTCACTGTTGAACAGGCTGCACTCAGGCTTCCACGGTCACAGCAATGAAGCTTCTGCGGCCATGCACATTTAATTTTAATGCAGAAGGAAAAACCACCAGCAGCTCCTGTTTCGTGCTGCGGGGGGCAGGGGGGCGGGAATAGCATGGCCCAATTGCATATGAATGTTTGACTCTGTCACAAACCACTCTGTGGCTTGTGCAAAGGGTGCTATGGAAATTGTTGGAAAGAAACTGGGTTTGAGATGAACTCCTAAGCACAATTCCCTGAGCTCATTTTGCTGGAGTGGACAGAGCTTCTGGTCCTTTCCTGAGAGCATCGATAGGCAGAAACTGCATATTATTTTCTTCCGCGGGCATAAATTCCTTAATTTTTAAAGAGGGGGCAATATACCGCTGTCCATTTTGGGTCAAAGCAACGGTGGACTTTGGGCTTTAAAATCTCAGCTGTGCCCCTGAGCAACGCCAAAATCCCCCACCCCTGCCTTACAATGCTCATCCTTATTGCGGTGTCCCCTGTGCCGGATATAGGGTTGATGAGGCCCTCAGCTACTGAAGGTAATGGGGTCCTTTCTATGTCCAGCTTTCCTTTGTCAACAACAATTGTCGCTGTTTTTTTTGTTGTTGAATATATGCTATATGGTAATTTATGGACCTAATAGGTATCTAAAGCCATTTGCACGTGCAGAATGTAGAAATGTAGAAATGAGCAAGCCAGTGATGTTTTAGGAAGCAGGCTAGGAGGCGGGGCCCATGACTTACATCATAGGATCCTACACAACACAAAGCACTGTTCCTGTATATAGGTTTTATTTTATTTGTTTTTTATCTTATATTTTAGAAATGTACATCCAGGTTTTCTCCCTTTCAATTTTTTTTGGGGCCCCCAAGAGAGTGGGGCCCTAAGCTATAGCTTGTTTAGCTTATGGGATCCCTTACAGTCGGCTTTTGACACCATCAACCATAACATCCTTCTGGACCGTCTAGAGGGCTTGGGAGCTAGGGGCACTTTCATACAGTGGTTCTGCTCCTTCCTCCTGGGCCGTGTTCAGAAAGTGGTGGGGGGGGATGAGTGTTCAGACCCCTGGGCTCTCACTTGTGGGGTGCCTCAGAGTTCTGTCCTCTCCCCCATGCTTTTTAACATCTACATGCAGCTGCTGGGAGAGATCATCAGGGGGTTTGGGCTGGGTGTTCATCAGTATGAGGATGATACCCAGCTCTACCTCTCTTTCAAATCAGAACCAGTGAAGGCAGTGAAGGTCCTGTGTGAGTGTCTGGAGGCGGTTGGAGGATGGATGGCGGCTAACAGATTGAGATTGAATCATGACAAGACAGAAGTACTGTTTGTGGGGGACAGGAGGCGGGCGGGTGTGGAGGACTCCCTGGTCCTGAATGGGGTAACTGTGCCCCTGAAGGACCAGGTGCGCAGCCTGGGAGTCATTTTAGACTCACAGCTGTCCATGGAGGCACAGGTCAATTCTGTGTCCAGGGCAGCTGTTTATCAGCTCCATCTGGTACGCAGGCTGAGACCCTACCTGCCCGCGGACTGTCTCGCCAGAGTGGTGCATGCTCTAGTTATCTCCCGCTTGGACTACTGCAATGCGCTCTACGTGGGGCTACCTTTGAAGGTGACCCGGAAACTACAACTAATCCAGAATGCGGGAGCTAGACTGGTGACTGGGAGTGGCCGCCGAGACCACATAACACATGTCCTGAAAGACCTACATTGGCTCTCAGTACGTTTCCGAGCACAATTCAAAGTGTTGGTGCTGACCTTTAAAGCCCTAAACGGCCTCGGTCCAGTATACCTGAAGGAGCGTCTCCACCCCCATCGTTCTGCCCAGACACTAAGGTCCAGCGCCGAGGGTCTTCTGGCGGTTCCCTCACTACGAGAAGCCAAGTTACAGGGAACCAGGCAGAGGGCCTTCTCGGTACTTAAAGCCCTAAATGGCCTCGGTCCAGTATACCTGAAGGAGCGTCTCCACCTCCATCATTCTACCCGGACACTGAGGTCCAGCACCGAGGGCCTTCTGGTGGTTCCCTCATTGCGAGAAGCCAAGTTGCAGGGAACTAGGCAGAGGGCCTTTTCGGTGGTGGCGCCTGCCCTGTGGAACGCCCTCCCAACAGATGTCAAAGAGGAAAACAACTACCAGACTTTTAGAAGACATCTGAAGGCAGCCCTGTTCAGGGAGGCTTTTAATGTTTAATAGATTACTGTGATTTATTTTTCTGTTGGAAGCCGCCCAGAGTGGCTGGGGAAACCCAGCCAGATGGGCGGGGTATAAATAATAAATTATTATTATTATTATTATTATTATTATTATTATTATTATTATTATTATTATTATTATAGTGGCACCCACCCTGTGGAATGCCCTCCCACCAGAGGTCAAAGAGAACAACAATTACCAGACCTTTAGAAGGCATCTCAAGGCAGCCCTGTTTAGGGAAGCTTTTAATGTTTGATGGATTTCTGTATTTTAATGTTTTGTTGGAAGCCGCCCAGAGTGGCTGGGGGAACCCAGCCAGATGGGTGGGGTATAAATAATAAATTATTATTATTATTATTATTATTATTATTATTATTATTATATTATTATATGTAAATCCAGCACTACCTGTGGCACCCTCTCGGCTCAGCACCCAGTGCGGGTGGAATCTGCCTTGCTCTCCTAAATCCCCCTCTGGGTAAAAGCGTTACCTCTGCCTAAGTGGGTTGAGGATACCTCCCCACCCAGAAACCCAAATTCACACCGAAATGCCTGAACATGCTCTCCATCAAGTGTTCTGCAAAACCCAAGTCTTGCACAGAGGCGAAAACAGCATCTTTATTTGGATGCTAAAACGTGGTCCTACCTTTACAGCTTCGCTTAGAGTTTGGTTTTTGTCTGCTTCTTCGCAGGAATGCACTTCCAGTTTATACTGCAGCTCCTGAAGCTGTTGTGCCTGTTCGTTCAAAAGCAATTGCGCCTGCTGCTCCCGTAGCAATGCATTATTCAGTTCTTCACATGCACTTTCAAACCTCTCTCGGGTGATCAATTTCTGATAAAGGAAATAAATTGTGTCCTGTCATGAAACAGCGGCATTGTTTTATACACTCGACTCTCAGCGTTCCCACTTGCCAATATGCAACATTCTAATGCAAAAGTTTTTTTAAAAACACTCAATAGATCCTGTCCTAGTCGGGACCGTTATGCAGTGCTAAATTGCCCTGCGATATTTATTCGCCAGATTCCCTTGGAAACCTGGTGCGGAAGTACAAGCGCAAGGGGAGCTTTTTTCTGATCAAAAAGAGGTCAGAAAATTATTTCTGTGAAAGGAGCTGATTTGAACAAAGGTACCTACATTGTTCCAAACATATTGCCTAAGCACAGAGCCATACATACAGGCCAAGCCAAGACCAATGGCTGTGATATGTGAAATGTTTTAGGGGGAAGAAAGCAATCTTGCTATTGTAGTTCAGCAAGCTATCTTCCGTAAATTCAGCCTAATCAAAGACTCCGGCTCTCATTTTGAATTATTCTTCAGGAATATATCACTTCATCTATCACCCGGATTGTAATTTTAGGGGCTTCTTCTGAAAGAATGCTGCCCAGAGCAAACAGTGTTTAAAGCAAGGTATTCATATACTTAAGAAATCTCATTCTTGTGGTTGATGGGTCTATAAACACATAAGCTGCCATCTTTTCTTCCCACCGCCCTAAATCAAGTGTTTGCTGTCGGTTCTGTGTGAGACTTAAAAGTGAAGTTAGAAGCTTTAATGTTTTGTAATGAAGTTAGTACGTCATACCCAATGCAACTTGAAATTTCTCTTTTGTAGAGATTTGTCTGGTTTGTGCATATTAGAATGGAAGGGAATCCTTAGTTTGTACATGTATGAAAGCAACTTTTATTACATGTTCCTTTTGAGTACAGTATGATACAGGAAGGTCTTTGTTTTGAGTTTTAAATACCTTGCCTTATTTAACAGGACAAAATAAACTGTTCCAATAAAAAAAGAAAAAAGAAAATGAGCATGTGCCCATGCAGTTTTGCCAATTTAAATATTGCAAAAGACAACCTAATAATGCAAAACAGATAAAGGGTAGAGCCCGTTTTGTCTTATTAAAAACAACTACTGTTTAAGTTGGAGCAAGATCCAAGATTTGAGGTCAAGGTAAAGGGACCCCTGGCCATTAGGTCCAGTCGTGACCGACTCTGGGGTTGCGGCGCTCATCTCGCGTTATTGGCCAAGGGAGCCGGCGTACAGCTTCCAGGTCATGTGGCCAGCATGACTAAGCCGCTTCTGGCGAACCAGAGCAGCACACGGAAACGCCGTTTACCTTCCCGCTGGAGTGGTACCTATTTATCTACTTGCACTTTGATGTGCTTTCGAACTGCTAGGTTGGCAGGAGCTGGGACCGAGCAATGGGAGCTCACTCCGTCGTGGGGATTCGAACCGCTGACCTTCTGATCGGCAAGCCCTAGGCATCTCCATGTTCTGACAGGGGGAGATTTCTACATATGTGCCAGATAAATATTAATTTGGGGGGGATACCAAAAGTCAGGTATATTAGAAATGAACACTTAGGGACAAACATGTGAAATAGTTTGAGTTAAAGCAATTACTATCTTGTATGTATTGTTTTCCTCCTCTTCCTCTTCCTCCTCCTCCTTGTTTTTTAAAAATGTTGCGCATTCCTTTCTTTAAGAAATTACATTATTTCTCAAAGAGAAGAGAGATGGTCAGGGCAGCTAACAAGCTGAATGAATTTTACAGACCCACCAAGCCTTTACAGACCACTGAGGAAGTGACAAGATCTCCAGGACCCTGAAGGCTTTTTTCACCCGTTACAGAATTTCGGCGTGGGAGACACTTCAAATTCATGTTTAACCCGAGGTCAGGTTGCCACAGGTGACAATTGCACACGTGGAACTTTCACTACAAACACACCTTCTGGGAATCCCATGAATGGCCGCCATTCCCCATGGCTTCCCACAGCAACCGCACTCCCTACCCCCCCTAAAAAAACCACACATTGTGACTGTTGTACATAAGGGTTACTCTAATGTAGAGCAGGACACGCCAACTGTAACACTGAAGTGTCTCGCACGTAGGTATATTATAAAATGTGAAACAGCACTTATTCCATTCAGCGTTTCAACAGTTGGTAGCAACGTGGCTGATAAGGCAAGCAGAATGAACACACAGATCTATTTGCTTGAGTGATGCTAACATGCAATTTTGGCGTTCAGACTTCAGTTCTCTAGCAGCACAAGCATAATATTTAAGGAACTGGAGGTGGGGAGGAGGGAATTGGCTTTGTTGACAGATCTAACATCATTATTTTCTCAACCTATTTTATCGTGCAACATAAGGAACTAATCATATGGAAAGAACCACTTGTTTCTCCGCTTTTAATATACCTGAATCACAGCAGGGAGACATTTACAAGACATGGTTTTTGTGTGAGCATGGGCAGAGTGGAAGGAAGGGGCGGGGGAGAGAGAGAGAATGCAAGAATAGATGGATTTTATTATTTGGTTTTCTAAGGAAGGCTGAGAGAAAATGGAGCAAAAGGAAACCTCTCCTTTAGATGAGGGTTATTCTCTCTCTTCCCCCCCCCATCTAAATCAAATATACTTACAGATTGCTTAAATGCATTTAATTGCTCTTGCAGGCTCTGGGCTTTGTCAGCCTCGTTCCTCATCTCATTCAAATTCCTTTTGAATTCTGTGAGCTCTAAGCGGAGTGACCGTCGTTCAACTTCTGCTGTATGTAGCCTTTGTGTAAATTCAAATATTTGCCTCTGCAAGAATGCTATGCTTTTCTGGTAGTAAAAAGGAGGTGGGGGGGGGAGAGGAAACAATATTGTTAGCGGAGCTGATTAGGCAATAAATCAATAGCATTTAAAGCATGGGAAAATTAAAATGAAGCATGTTTTCTGAATTCACACAGAAAAGTGAAGCATTCTGAAAGCTACTCTTGCATGCTCCTGAAGCAATATGTACAGAGGATATATTCCAAAACTCAACACGAGGCAGAGGTCCGTGTTGAGGAAACATTTATCATATTTTTGTAGATATAGCACATGAACTTTTGTAGCAACATACAACCCAAGTATGCAATAAGTGAGACTTAAAGCACTTTTAAAATTAGAATAATGAATTGCTTTAAAAGATTTGCTTTTAAAGAGAAGATTGTGCCTTGCCTTGAGTGCTAATGGCTTGAAATGAAGTTTTGTTTTGTTTTTAAAAACAATAGAGAAAGGGGGGGGGGAGAATATCAAAGCTAGGTCCGGTTTGAAAAATACACTCCCTTTCTTGCAATTTTGCAATTTTACTTTTAAGGCGGAACACTCTGGTGCTACACAAACTAAGTGTTGCGGGACAGAGAATAAAAACCCACAGCCACCTGAAAGCAAATTCCCCGAGCACAGTAGCTGTCGTATGCTATCCGCTTTCATACCAACCGTAGCAGGGGCTCTATCATTGATGCCTGCTTTAAGAGCCTGAGCGTTTATTTTATGGAGCCCGCGAGCCAGTCTCTGAACCAACGTGTCTTTCTCTATGTAGGTAATGCTCTGGCGGCCATCTGCTCCGGCAAACTCCATCATGACGAAAAGTTTGTCCATGAGTTTTGAAAAAGAATTCCTTGCCGCACTGATAAGCAAATGTCCGGAAAGCCATGAATTCATATCTTGAAAAGAAAAAGAAGGAAAGTCCGTTAAAACAAGTGGGTTTGGGCCTGCCTGCCATATAAATTATGGAAATGCTTCATATAGGAAACAGTGAAACACAGCGCTCCAGGCATTTTAACATACAGAATTCTACGCCCCCAATATGGAAATAACCTAAAGTTCCAGTTTTATGCAACTTTATTAGAGACTGAACCCTATGGTGCTTGCTTCTGAGGAAACCTGCTTGTGATTCTGAATAATTCCAGACCCTCCAAATGTCCCTATTTTCCAGGGACAGTCCCAGATTTACAGAAACCTTTCTGGTTTCTGATCCTTAGGACGTCCCTATTTTCATCAGAAAAATGTTGGAGGGTATGGAGATATGCGATCCCCCCAAGCCAAGGAGATAAGTAGCCATACAACCTTTAGAAGACATTTGAAAGCAGCCCTGTACAGTGGTACCTCGGTTATCGAATGTAATCCGTTCCAGAAGACCGTTCCGACTTCCAAAACTTTTGACAACCGAGGTACAAAGGCTGGTTGGCAAAGTCAATGGGGAAAAATAGAAAAACATGCAGTGGAAGCTGTTCAACTTCCAAGGTCTATTTGAAAACGGAAGCAATTACTTCTGGGTTTTCGGCATTCGGGTTCCGAATAGTTTGGCATCCGAGATGTTCGAAAACTGCACTATACTGTATAGGGATGTTTAATGTTTTATTTTGTTTTTATATATATGTTGGAAACTGCCTAGAGTGGCTGCCTAGAGTGACAGCATATATATATATAGGTAAAGGGGACCCTGACCATCAGGTCCAGTCATGTCCGACTCTGGGGTTGTGGCGCTCATCTCGCTCTATAGGCCAAGGGAGGTGGCGTTTGTCCGCAGACAGCTTCTGGGTCATGTGGCCAGCATGACAAAGCTGCTTCTGGTGAACCAGAGCAGCGCACGGAAACACTATTTACCTTCCCACCCTAATTATCTACTTGCACTTTGATGTGCTTTTGAACTGCTAGGTGGGCAGGAGCTGGGACCGAGCAACGGGAGCTCACCCCGTTGCAGGGATTCGAACTGCCGACCTTCTGATCGGCAAGCCCTAGACTCTGTGGTTTAACCCACAGCGCCACCTGGGTCCCATATATACATAATCATTATTGAATAGGATGTCCCTATCTTCATCGGAGAAAGTTGGAAGGTTTGCAACTCATGCTCCTTAGTGCATGATTGTTCAACAGAATCCCACGGTTTCTTGCAGAGGGTCTCCCCCAAAAAACTGTTCCAAATAAAATGCTGTGTAGACCAACAAACCCCAAAATACTCCAAGAAGAGGAGTAGTCTATTGTCTACATAGGTACTTATTTGATTCCATGTTGGGACATGGCTCAATGTAACTCTTTGGGTAAAAATTATGTTGTTTAACATCAATCTGCAACAGGGCAATTCTGGTGGACGAAAGAGAATCTCTCCCATTCCACCCGTGCACACAACAAACAATTCTCTTAACTTCTGGTGAAATTGTACGTCCATTACGTATGGACAGACTTTGCCTCAGGAGAAATGGCTTTGCTAATGAGAAATGTTCTTATGCGCTCTTCTAATAGTGCATCTTTTTCCTCGTCCTCCTTGCATTAATCCACAGGTTGCAATATATGATACCCCAGACCTGTTGGATAAGCAGACTAATAACTGCTTATAAATATCAGTGAATGTGTTACAGATTCAAAAGTAGAAGGTAAGTCACTGAAGCAAATTTATAACTGTTTTCCTTTCTTTCTTGACAGCTTAGATGTCTACATCATTTGCTGCTTAAAACTACTGAGGCTTGGTACCTTAATGCCACACTATTTATATTCCAAGACAAGAGAATATAATTTACCTTATTCCAAGGCAATTAAAATTTTACAACTACAATTACTTATTTCCCCAATGGGTTTTGGTAATCATCCTTCTCATATAATGGGCCTAAGGCCCCAGCACACCCAACATGTTCTGCTTACTGCTAGATTCGTCAGGTCTGTAATTAATAATTGTGTTTAATGTTGATAAATAAAATTGTCAGTGCTCCTTCTACTAATTGGTATTCCAGATAACGGTTAATAGGTTTATTTATGCCTTAATAAAAGTCTTGTAATTTAGTTTTCCCTCTGCAAGTCAGGTCTTAATCTGTCATTACTTGTCTTGCGATACTATCAGGGTAGGATGACAACCATGGCAGAGCTTATTTACATTCAGGAGAATACCAGATCTCCTGTTGCTGCAGAGAATTAAAATATTTGTTCAGAAGTTTAAAGCAGAAAGCCTATCGAGGCACATTTTCAAAGCAAGCCATCTTTTTTTCCTCCCCCTTGCTTGTGAGAACAAAAACAAAGGATTTCGGGCAAAATACCGTGTTTCTCATATTTTAAGGCATCCCTAAAAAATAAGGCATGGCAGGATTTTCCAGACCTGGCGAAATATAAGGCATACCCCGAAAATAAGACATGCTGGTACGGTATGGCAGGGCACGCCGCGCCAAGTCCCGACCCAGCGGGACCCAGCAAGGGCAGCAGTGCGCGCTTTGCCGCTGCTGCCTTTGCCGGCTCGAGCTCCAAGCCGGCGGCGGGCTGCTGCCTTTGCTGGTTTTCGCTCCGTTGGGGGGGGGAGCAGGAAGTCGCTCGCAACTTTCCGGATCCCTCCCCGCCGGTCTCCTCCTCCTTCCCGCTGCGCCTCCCCTTTCTGGGTTTCTCGGCGGCACCTCCTTCTCCTCTTCCGACGCTGGCTGGCGGCTTTGTGCTGGAATGCCGCATGCGCAGCTTTCAGGTACCGGTAGACGAGGACGCGGGTCGGGGGTGGGGATGCACGTGTGAACGCCCTGGGTGAAGGGTCGGAGGCTGCAAGGCAGGGGTACGAACGCAATTCTCACCTGATTCGGTGGAGCTCGGCAAAGCGCCACTGCTGCCTTTGCCGGCTCGAGCTCCAAGCCGGCGGCGGGCTGCTGCCTTTGCCAGCTCCCGCTCAGTCAGGGCTCGGCAAAAAATAAGACGCCCCCGAAAATAAGCCATAGGCTTATTTTCTTGAGTAAAAAAAATTATAAGACATGACTTATAATATGAGAAACACGGTAGAATAGGAGTACTACTCCAACAATATTATTTTCATCTGCAGCCAAAGGGGCACTTGAACTAATATGAAGTAGGAATCAAAGTAACTTTATGTGAAACAATAAGACCATCATTGGTTTCTCTGTATCAACATTGCACCTGGAATATAATCTGTTCCGATTTCAAGTTGCCTGGGCATGGTTCCAAATAACTACTTCAGGTACCCCCCCACCATTCAGGATATAATCCCCACTGGGATTTTTTTGTCTAGGAAAAAAATTTTTTTGATAACGTGAACCCACATGTCATATTACACTGAAAGTCCCCTTGGTTTCAGAAATATGCTGCGTGGGGCAGGATAGAGCAGCAGTGCAAATTAAACCCCCTTGGGCATGTAAAAATAGTTGTGTGGGGCTCTTAGCCATTATGTGGAACCAGAGTTTTGGGGTGCGAAGAGGCTGGTGAAACCAGACTATGGTTTTAATTTTATTTCCATTTAATTTTTCTTGGCCAGAGTTGTAGTTTGAATTATCAACGGCCATTGGTATAAAAAACATTTGAGAGAATGCATTGTAAGGTAAAGGACTCTTGGACAGTTGACTCCAGTTGAATTCGACTATGGGGTGCAGCGCTCATTTCGCTTTCTGGCCGAGGGAGCCGGCGTTTGTCCACAGAAAGCTTTCCGGGTCATGTGGCCAGCAGGACTAAACCGCTTCTGGCACAACAGAACACTATGATGGAAAGCAGAGCGCACAGAAACGCCATTTACCTTCCCGCCGCAGTGGTACCTATTTATCTGCTTTCACTGGTGTGCTTTCAAACTGCTAGGTGGGCAGGAGCTGGGACAGAGCAACACCCTGTTGTGCAGATTCGAACCACCGACCTGATCGGCAAGCCCAAGAGGCTCAGTGGTTTAGCACAGCACCACCCACATCCCTACAGAATGCATTGTTTTCTATCTCTGTTGTTTAAAATTAGAACTTTATATATACACATAACATTCGGGCTAATGCTATACCAGTCTTCCCCCCCCCCCCCAACACGATTGCCAGAGAGATTTTAAAAGAAAATAAAAATATTTCCAGGATGGGAAAGCACAGTTTCTAAAAGCAAAGCATCACCTCTGGTTAATTTTTAATGAATAATGGTTCTGACTAAAACAAAGAAATGTGCGGGGATAGAATCATTCACGGCTTTGAAAGGTGAAACGAGAATACAATTCAATTCCACAAGGTACTGTATTCTGCTGTATCTATAACCAGAGGGAAAAGAATATATACACTCTGAGTACCTGGCCACAGACTATCAAGGAATTACAGTAAAAGCACTAAATAATTTATGCAGTGATGAGTGTGTGAGAATTGTCCTGCGCAAATACAGCTACAGTGCAAAGAGCAAGCAAGTCTTTATTAAACAAATGAAGCAAAAACCAATGAAAAGTGACAAAGATTACTCCAGTGACAACGGGGAGGGTGTCTGGTGTTTGTTTTTTTTCCTTTGCTTTTTAGCAAAACAGAACAAGAAGGAAGGACTGGACTCTTTACTAACGTTTGTGTGTCCAAAAGTTGAAAAACTCAGCTGAATCTCCAAGTGATCATAATATGTTCAAATAAATCTTACACGCTCGTTTCCTCTAAGTGCCACTGTTCTACTGGTTAAACGTCGACACTCATGTAAAAATGAATTCTAAGCCTTGGGTTCAAAGAGGTACTTTGGGCGCAGCTGTGGAACTGGATAGAACCAATGGGGTTTTTCTTCCTTGCTGGACTACCAAGCCATATCAAACTGATTGGAAGTCAAAAGATGTGGTCAAGCACAGTTGGTTGCTGCTTAAGAAAGCTAAACCCAAAGCTCCCTTGAGTTCATGGAACAATTGTGTTGTTCCTTGAATCAGCGTTTATGCTGCAATTGTTTCCTGAAGATGTTTAGTATTTTCCCATGGTTTGTGGCATGTGGCTCTGGAGATGTGCCACACCAGCTTCGGGGAAATGCAACCCCTGGCTGTGAACCACAAACAATGGCGTAAGTGGATTTAATCTCACGGTCAACACCAGGGTGCAGAAGTATCCACATATCAAGCATGTAGTAAAAAACAAACCAAAAAATGAGAAATTTCATTGTTCCCACAAGGGGACAGTGACAATAAAGATCTATTCTATTCTGTTCTATTCTATTCTATTCTATTCTATGCTGAGGCAACCAATTAACAATTTCTGCCAATTAACAATCCTTGAAACAATGAAAAGGTAAACCACCATGAGGTGCAAATATATGTGTAAACAACCTTCACATATACAAGGAGATTCAAAAATGTGTGCAAAATCTCATGCTCAAAGTCATAAAAGTCCAGTATAAGTTCATAGGTGCATCATATGAACTTCTTATTATTTAAGAAAGAGTCCGCCCCCTGAGGAAACCATTCCTGTGAAACGGGCAAGAAGCTGGCCACCCGTCGGATGAGATAAGAACATATGGGAAGAGATAAGAATGCATGATACATCATAGCACTTTCTTGTCGGACTTGATTATTGCACGTTATACTGGACTTTTATGACTTCGAGCATGAGATTTTGCACACATTTTTGAATCTCCTTGTATATGTGAAGGTTGTTTATACATATATTTGCACCTCACGGTGGTTTACCTTTTCATTGTTTCACCAACATCGCCATGTTGTCTGTTGTTGCTGCTACAATTAACAATCCTTGGCAGCATATAGCTAGGACCATGTTCAGCCACCTTATACGGTGAAGATACCACTGAAGAGTTGCCTGACAGAATAGCCCATCCGGCCAGGAAAATTTGAGAACTGTGTGTGTCCTCCATGGCCTCCCAGAGGGTCCTCCTCTACCACAGGCATGTGGCCTTGTTCGTGAGGCTTTACTAGGTGCATAGCTTGTGCATGTGTGGGTAGGTAAAGGTAAAAAAAGTAAAGGACCCCCGGACGGTTAAGTCCAGTCAAAGGCAACTATGGGGTTGCAGCGTTCATCTCGCTTTCAGGCCGAGGGAGCCGGCGTTTGTCCTCAGGCAGCTCTCCGGGTCATGTGGACAGCATGTGGCCAACCTAGCAGTTCGAAAGCACGCAGTGCAAGTAGATAAATAGGTACTGCTCTGGTGGGAAGGTAAACAGCGTTTCCATGCGCTGCTCTGGTTCGCCAGAAGCGGCTTTGTCATGCTGGCCACATGACCCGGAATTTGTACACCGGCTCCCTCGGCCAATAATGTGAGATGAGCGCTGCAACCCCAGAGTCGGTCACGACTGGACCTAATGGTCAGGGGTCCCTTTACCTTTACCAACACTTTGAATTGTGTCCGGAAACGTACAATGCCGGGAGTGGCTCTACAGGATCGCTCCACCAGACTAGATGCTATAGTTTACTGCTTATAATTAGCAAGAAAATTGTACCATTTGCCCCAAATGTACTGCCTGAAGATCCAAGATACCCGGGATATGATAAGCAGGGGGGAAAACGGAAGCCATTACCTGTCTGGTTAACCACTTCTTGTAGCTCTACCATTGAACTGAGGACAGCGGCAAGGAGACTAGGACTGGTAAGCCAATTAAGCGCTTGAAGAGAACGGACATGTTCCTTCTGTTTTTCTGCATGACAAAAAAAGTGAAAACAATCCAATGGTATCCCGTAGTATTAGATTAAAAACACGTTTTGGTACATTGCTAAAACAATCACTCGGATTTGGAGGCTACTTGCCAAAACCACGCATGTACTCAAGATATTTGTAACAAGTTTTAGCTGCTTATACGTGTGCAAAAGGGTTGAACCCAAAGTCCTCCCAGCACCATGATCCTACTCTCCAAATGATGCCCCCAACCAGAAGCTGTTCAAAATAAAATAAAATATACAGGGTCAAAAACGTCCCACTGTCTAGTAGCCATGACTACCCAAATATTGCAGATGAGGAAGTGAAGTTGAAAGAACAGTGGCTCAAGACCATCTAGGGAGCTCACAGCAGAGGAGACATTTAACCCAGAGACTTTCTAGTGACTAGTCCATAGCTCACACTCTTTAGCAACCAGGAGAAGGGATATAGCTTAGAAGGAGAGCACATGATGGTCGGCTCTTCTGAAACGCTAAACAGCTGCTGCCAGTCAGATGGACAGGGCTGAGAAAGATGGACCAGACTTTACTTGGGATAAGCAACTTCCTGTGCTCTCCCGGTATGCCCCGCAGAGGACATTAAGGTCCACAAATAATAACATACTGAAGATCCTGAGTCACAAGGTGGTTAGACTGGCCTCGACCACGACCAGGGCCTTCTCAGTACTAGCCCCGACCTGGTGGAACGCTCTCTCTCAGGAGACTAGGGCCCAGGGGGAGTTGTCATCTTTTCGTGGGGCCTGCAAGACGGAGCTGTTCTGCTTGGCCTTTGGACTGACTCAGTCTGACCCCGGTGTTACCCTCCCCTAAGGTTTTATCCTACAGATATTTAAATGAGGTTGCACTTGTAGATTCCTAATTTTAAAATTGAATTTTAACATTGTATTTAATCTGCATTTTAATCGATTTTTTTTTTCAATGCTTGCTTTGATATTCTTGTTGTTAGCTGCCCTGAGCCTGGTCTTGACTAGGAAGGGTGGGGTATTATTATTATTATTATTATTATTATTATTATTATGCTATGCTCATGCTACACTAACTCTTACAAATCTGCAAACGTTCCAGTTACTAATCTCATGGCAGTTCAATTCAGGTATGCCAAACCATAGATTACAACTGAAAAAGCCTTCCCCCTGGTTACCATAAAGCAATTTCTGTGATTCCATTGGTACAGCACTCCGTGGGACAACACAAAAGCCCGATCTCCTAATCATGGTTAAAACATGTGCCACAGGCTTGCACACTTCCACCTCGCGCTTTAAGATTGTTTTAACCATGGAGAAGCAACGGCCATGGCTCAAACTAGCCAGCAGAGCTCACACGACGAGAGTATGAACTGGGTTTACAAAGCCTGGATTGGAAGGGATCTCGTTTGTGTTAAGCATGGCTGGCCCTGGTGCAGACAGCATGCTACGCTATACGATGGAACAAACGATGGAAAGAAGACCTGAAGCCACATGGAAGGCGTATGACATACAGTGGTACCTCTACTTACGGATAACTCTACTTACGAATGTTTCTACTTACGAATGGAGCTCCGTCCGCCATCTTGGATGCGGTTTAGATAGGATTTTTTCTACTTACGAATTTTTTCTCCCAATGCATTCCTATGGGATTCGACTTGCAAATTTTTTCTACTTACAAATGTGCGTTTGGAACGCATTAAATTCGTAAGTAGAGGTACCACTGTACTCTGCGTTTCCTAAACACAATTAGACACTGGGTCACAGTAAATTCAGATTCAGTTTACCATCAGTTCAGATGTGTGTGTGTGTTTCCTGTGTATTTAACACAATCTCTGGAGTTTGGGGCTCTTTTAATTAACCCGCTAAATTTGGTCTAACAGCTTAAACATAATTTCCCCCCCTCAAATTATAAAGCCTATGCCCCCCCATTGCCTTGCCATGATATAATTGTTATTTAAGTACTGAAAGTGCAGTTTGACACAAAACATATAAATCACCGGATGATTATCTTACTTGACAGGTTCTGCGCATCCTTGGAGTCTCCTGCACAGACCAGGATTCCTATGCCTTCTCTGAAGTTGTCCACCCAGGAGAACAGGGAGCTGCAGGACTGGCCCAAGAGATGAAGCCTGTTGGCGGCCAGAACGGCAATGACGCCCTTGCGGAAGAGGTGGAGGATGCTGCTTCCATGCTTTTGCTTCTTCCCCTGGCCGTCGCTCGGCTTCCTTTCCTCGGCCTCGGACAAAACGTTGGCCAGAGTCCGGATCTCTTGCTTGAAAACGTCGCAGGTGTTGACTTGATCTTGAAGGAGGTCCCTTTGAGTCGACAAGGTGCACGAGCGGCTGTAGAGCGCATACAAGGCTCCGGAAAGCAGTGCGCATGCAGCCAGAAGAGACATGTGCTCTTTTTGGTTTTGGGTCAACATGGTCTTGAAGTGCGAGTTCTCAAAGAGCAACTGCTCCAACCTCTTTTCGGCAGCAGCAAACTTCTCTTTGGCTTTCTCTGCCATTTCTTGATATTTCTGGAAATGTGGGAGGAGATACATGTTTCAAGGAACGGAATCAAACTGGCAGCCGCTTTATAAATTGGGAGAAAGGGCACAAGGGGCCGCACGACAAAGTCCAGGCATCAAAGCCCTGGGGCTGCTGCATCGCTCTGTAACCAGCCCATTAAACCCAACCTCTGCAAAGGCATGTTCAAAATTATGAGCTCGCTAAAGAGCCAATGAAAGAGAAGCTGCTTTTTAAAACCAAACTGAAACAAACCAAAACAAAAAAACCAAGCCCTAATCTCATATTCCAAACCTATAATAGTCAAGATCAGGCATCCCCAAACTGCGGCCCTCCAGATGTTTTGGCCTACAACTCCCATGATCCCTAGCTAACAGGACCAGTGATCAGGGATGATGGGAATTGTAGTCCAAAACATCTGGAGGGCCGAAGTTTGGGGATGCCTGGTCAAGACACTCATCAGTGGAGGAAGAGAGGCAGGGATAAAGATCAATTTGTATTACTAGAAGGACTTTAGGGGGTAAAGGGTAAAGGGGTCCCCTGACCATCAGGTCCAGTTGTGTCCGACTCTGGGGTTGCAGCGCTCATCTCACTCTATAGGCTGAAGGAGTCGGCGTTTGTCTGCAGACAGCTTCCAGGTTATGTGGCCAGCATGACCAAGCTGCTTCTGGCGAACCAGAGCAGCAAATGGAAAGGCCGTTTGCCTTCCCGCTGGAGCGGTCCCTATTTATCTACTTGCACTTTGATGTGCTTTCGAACTGCTAGGTGGGCAGGAGCAGGGACCAAGTTGCAGGGATACGAACCGCCGACCTTCTGATCAGCAAGCCCTAGACTCTGTGGTTTAACCCACAGCACCACCTGGGGACTTTAGAACAGCCCTATTGCACTGCCTGAGTGACTAAAAGTTAAAGGAAAGAAATTTGGGAAAAGTTACATCCTGCAGACAGGAAAAAACTATTCTGGAATGCATATATTAAATATTTTGAATAACTGTTGCTACTGCTGATAATTGTCAGATAGGCAAGTGTTGACTTCAGCTTCCAACTTAACATAATAACTACTGTATTTTATCCATCCATAAGACACCCCCATATATAAGAGCCCCACCCCTATTTCGGCGGACTCAATTTGAAGAAAATGAGGGGAGATGGCCCAAAGTTGTTGGGCCTCTCCCTCCACACAGCTGCAGGCAGGAAACACTCCATAGATCGGTTGGCGGGAGCGCAACCTCCCCTGGTGCTGCCGTGTGGGGAAAATGACCCAGGGAGTGCCCCCCCCCGTGTGCAGCGACATCGCGGAATGTTGTGCTCCTGCCAACCAGTTGGCTGGCAGCACACAGCTTCTCTCCCCCCCCCCACCATGCCACTATCTGTGTATTGGGCAACCCCAGTGTTCTGACGTGATTTTTAAGTAAAAAAACTTCGTCCAATACACGGGAAAATATGGTAACGCAGGCCAATTGTGCAGTAATCGTTAACCACCTTACCTATGAGCAAGAGCAAAGTCTACTGCTTAAAGAACAATTATGCTAAGATTTTGTTTTTTTTGTTTTTGTTTTTTAAAAAAAGAACAGGACACATGGCTGGGTTAAGTTAGTTTAGCAAAAGAGAATAGTAAACTAGGGAAAACCTGGAGAGACAGAAATAGATAGGCAGCAGCTGGAAAGGGGAAAGTAAAGGTGATCTTTTAATTACTTTGCAATCAAGCCCCTACTTATATATTCACAGATTAATTATGTCTCGGGCAGAATTGTATTTTCCAGAGAACGCTCTTTGTATTATTTGATCAATCACTTATTGCTTTTTTCTTCACATACATAATACCTGCTATTCCAATGAATGCTCAAAAACTTAATTCAGACAAGTACGTAAATTAATGACTGAGTAATAAGCATTGTGAGATTGAAGTCACAGTGATATAGAAAGTACTTTGCGATACGCGTACAGAGAGAGAGAGAGAGAGAGAGAGAGAGAGAGAGAGAGAGAGAGAGAGAGAGAGAGCGCAACACCTCTAATTCATTCAATCCATGAAAAGGAGCATGGATGTAGATGCCTACTGCAAAGTTTCAACATAATAAAAAGCTTTGAATGCAGTATTTGCATAAGTTTAATTCATTCATGGCCTTGAATGCCAATTCACTAGACAGGCTAACAGTTTGCCTTTCTATTGAATCGACATCCTGGGCTATTAATACATTTATCTACTTTAAGCTACGTTAGCGGAATGGAAAATGAATATTTTACCGTCTCAGGAAATTACGCCTCATCAACAAGGCTAGCCAATGGGATGCCCTCTAGATTTTGTTGAACTACAACTCCCACCATTCCTGACCCTTGGCCACAATGCTAGTTGAGGCTGATGGGAGTTGCAGTCCAAAGGAAGCTGGCTACCTTCCATATTTAAACATTATTTTAAAATGCGAGTGGAAGTGAACATTCACGTAATTCAAACTCACAGAAAGGAAGCATTATTACAATAATTAATTAACCATTTAATACTTAAATCAGGTAGCTCTCTTGAATGACCGTTTCCTTGCTTCCATTTTGGCAACCCTATCAACCGAATTGTCAAAAGAGAGTTGCAGAGAAGGCTTTCCATGGAGATCTTAAGGCGGTTAAGCGTTCCTTGACTTGTAATAGGCAGGCTTCATTTGTGCAATGGAACTGCATTAAAGGTATTCTCTGTGCACAGTGCTGGATACAACCCACAGGGCGTATGGCTAATTCCTCCCCCATTTAAGAAACCATGGCTGTTGCGGGAATTAAATCTGGGCAGATGTCCGCAACCCTGTACACAACACTCACATTAATTTGGATCCCCCTTTTACATAAGATTGGCATTGGAACTATTTAAGGTTCCACAAGCAAATGATGTAGATTAAACCTAGGCACACCTGCTTGCTTTAAAGCAACTCATCCATACAAAGCAACCGAAACAATCTTCATAGTGACGTGTACTTTGACTGCAGTTCTCAGTTGCTGTGTCAAAGCAACCTTTGTTCAAGAAAGCTTGCTTGTGGTTTTTTGGAAGAAAAATGCCACGTTCTTTGCAAAAGGGAGAGGGAGAAGGAACCCTGAAATTGCTGAAAAGGAACGGATCTTCCAAAATAAGTGTAAAATGTGATGGGGACTGCATAAATAAGCAACAACCAGAGTTAAAAGGTGTCAATCATGGGGAAAGAGTATACCAAACACCAAAAATCTCTGGCTATATACACATACATGAATAATGCATGCAAAGTCTTATACAGAATGGATATTAGTATTTCCCGTTAGGCAAAAAATGCAAGGGCTAATTCCATTAATTAATCCCTACAATCCTGGAAATGCCCTTAACAAAAGACCACACCCCACAATTTCACTTCAAAATGAAACCTGAACATCAACCCAGAAACTACAACTGATTTTTGCTGATTTTAGAAGGAGCAAAAAAGTAACCTGAATTTGGGAAGCGCGGTGGGGGAGGAAGCACACACTAACAACTTATGGATCTTGGCCCTTGGAGGTGAAACATCCAGAATTTAAGAAGGCAAATATAAACTCAAATATACTATATAAAAAAAAAGCTCAGCTGGCATCTGTTACTAAAAACAAGTAGGCCCAGTATCACACTACACACACACACACACACACACACACACACACACACACACGTATATGTACAGCAATCCTCCTTCCTTTGCAATATAAATGTAGACGCACAGGCTACGTTTCTTCCCTTCGGCAGCTTGTAATTGTTTTGTGCCCAAACCTACGTTACGTCTAATATTTCCTCAGAACCTTAAAAGTACAATTTCTTGAAAGGAACAGCGAGATTCTGTGCCTTGAAAGACTGGCAGCCCGACTTCATGGAGTGGAGCAGCTTTGAGAGGTGGCTCCCTGGGTTACGGCACTCTGCGGACTTCAAGAACCCTTTAAAAAAATTAGTCACTCCCCTGGAGAGTACAACTCTATTTTATCCTGTTTCTTGCTGGGTCTTTATCCTTTATGTTGGCAAGAAGACAAGACTGCAAACTGGAGACTTAATGACACCTGGGCTTCAAAGGACTTCGCTTTATTTCAACTATTTTATTTTCCTCTCTTACAACCCTCACTTTGATTCCACTGAACACATGATAGTCTTCAACTAATTCACCTCTTCTGATAACAGTCCTGCTCCTTCATAAAGCAAGTCAATTCTTCAAAGGGAGGGGCGTCCCTTGCCCTACAGAATCCCCCAAGCCTTCTATTTGACGAGTCTCGTTTCCCCCCCCCCCAATAGATCTATTCACTATCACATTATTTGTTTTTATGTGACTATCTTTTTGCCTGTGTCCCTGTGCTTCTGATTATACCCACAAAAGCAGATAGGTGTTTGTAAAGAAGGTGGCCTATCGATGTTGTTGGACTACAACTCCCATCATCCATGACCTCTGGGCTGGAAATGTTGGGAGCTGGAGTGCCAGCATTGTTGTAGAGGGATACAAGTTCCCCAGCCGTGTGTTATATTAACTCTTGTCGCAGACCCTTAACAATTAATATTAAGTGAGTATTAATTACAGTGGTGCCTCGACTTACGAATTTAATCCGTTCCGAAGGCACCTTTGTAGGTCGAAAAATTCGTAAGTCGAAAAGCGCCATTGGAAACGCGATTTCCCATAGGAATGCATTGGAAACGGAAAAATTCGTAAGTCGAAGCAACCCCACCTAAAAATTCGTAAGTCGAAAAAACCCTATCTAAAAGCGCCGCGGTTTCCGTTCGGATGTCGAGAAATTCGTAAGCGTGCGGCCATTTGCCCCATTCGTAAGTCAGAAAATTTGGTTGTCAAGTCGTTCGTAAGTCGAGGTACCACTGCATACGGAAGATTTACAAAATTAACTCTTGTTGCAGTATCATGGTGGCTACTTCTTTACACCTTAGGGCAGAGGACAACAAAAGCCAGTCAACGGCCTTTGGGTGTTCATAAACTCAGAAAATATAGTCCAACAGATACTGGCCTCCTTGGGGGGGGCCGTCACTTTTAGCCAGGATAAATAGCTTATGCCAAAACTACATTATCTTGCTGCTTCGCACACAAGAGTGCAGACTCTGTCTATGTGTTTAACCACCTTTTGTTACAGCAACTAGCCTATGAACCGATGGCTGGTACACAGTTCAGCACAAAGTGAATTTCAGTAAGTTTAATTCTGCCGCACCGTAGGAATAGCAATCACCAAGAGGGAAAAGCATCTGGTGCTCCGCGTAATAACACAAAGAAGCCAATGTTTTGACTCTGCAGGTAACTTTCGCATGGTAACTAAATGGGAAACACAACCGCAGGATCCAATTAAACAATGCAAGTTCTGGAATGCCTTCACACAAATCCATACACTTCCTAAAGAAAGTAGAAGTTAATAGTACCAAAAAGAGAGAGAAAGAAAACCATTTCTTTTAAGCATACAGAAATTCCCAAGCAATTTTAAAATTGGTTTGGAACCCAAACCACTGAAATAATATACTAAATATTTAAAGAATACTTTTAGAAGTTTATGGTTTCCTGGCAGAAATATTGTACCTGTGCCCTTGCATGAACTTCCCCGAGGAGCCCAGAATATTGCTGTTCCAATTCCTTCTTCTGCTTCAGCCAACAGCTTTCCTGAGCTTTCATCTGTTCCGTTACTTTGCTGAAAGTGTCTTCCTGGGTCTGCTGAAGCTCCCTCATCGTATCGGACTTGTTCTTACAAACATACTCAAGGTGCGATATCTGCATGGTTAGCATGAAAGAAAATCTTTGCTTAGCACTCTTTATGGGTATATTCCCAGCCCTAACTTAAACCAGGGCACTTGGAAACGTATTCCACATCGTGGGCCGAACCCCGCAACCCGGGGGAGGAATCAAGCACTCTTTGGTAACGGTGAAAAGCCAGCTATATCCAGAGTTCTGACTCACGTTGCACAAATGAAAATTCTGATAATAAACTAGTATGCAGGCTTCACTATTGGTTTATCTTCCAAAAACCTCAGCATAAAGACCCACCTTAGTGAAAGAAACAAGCCAGGAGATCAGGGGTGTAGCATGGGGGGGGACAGGGGGGGCATAGCCCTGGATACACAGCTTGTTATTTTTTTAAATGTTTTTTTTATTAAAGATTTCTTGGTTTACAAAAGTATGTGCAATGTCTCTTTTTTCAAGTTACATTTTCTACAGATCAGTTTCATTTGTTGAGACATTAGCGTTGCATTAGGAAGAAAAGGGGGGAAGAGGGGAATGGGGGTGGAGTTGGGTGGCGATGTTCTTATTTTACTTAATGTATGTGTGGGGTTTTGTGTCAGCGCCGCTTGTGTGGGTTCTCTTTACTATTCGCTTTTGTTCCTTTGGTGGCGAGAGAAGTTGGGGTTGGCCGAGGACTTGGGTAGGCAAACAAAGGCCGGGGGGGGCAGATCTGGCCCAATCGCCTTCTCAATCCGAGCCACAGATGGTCCGGGAATCAACGTGATTTTACAAGCGTACAATGTGTCCTTTTATTTATCTCTGGGTTATTTGTGGGGCATAGGAATTCGTTCATTTCCCCCTCAAAAAAATATAGTCCAGCCCCCCCCCCAAGGTCTGAGGGACAGTGGACCGGCCCCCTGCTGGAATAGTTTGCTGACCCCTGCCCTAGGGGTGGGGTTGGTTGTCTTTGATTGGCCGTAGTGATCTTTGTTTTCATGTGTGAGTGGGGTGGGTGGGTATTTTTGAGTCAGGTTAGCCATATTGATTCGTATACCGTTGGTGGATTCTTGTCGTTGTCTTGTTGGGCTGTGTATGTGATAAAGGGGAGCCATACTGGGGTGAAGGCGTCTTCTTCCATTGGTCCCTGTATCAGTTTCAGTTTATTGGTTAGTTTTTTCTAATATGGCTGTTTCCCATACTATTTGGTACCATTGGTCCATGATTACTCCTGACAGGTCTCTCTATGGTGTTTCTGACAACACGATTTTGAGCGGGCACAAACCATGCGTCCCCATGCAGGGATCCCCGTCCTCCTCAGTCTGCCACCGGGGGTCTCTGAATGGCTGCCCGGACATCACCGGAGGGGTGAGCACACCAGGGCCTGCGTTGGCTGGGCAGGTGGTGCAGCACGCCCCATGAACCCTCTGTGACCCGTGCCCACCCAGTGGTGTGGACGGCAAGGGGTGATCTGGCGTGCGTGCAGGGGGGGTGTTCACCCTCTGCCTCCCGCCCAGTGGGTACCCCCCAGACACCACCAAAGGATCCTACACCGCTACAGGAGGTAGTAGGGTCTAGAGCAGGCATAGGCAAACTCCAGCCCTCCAGATGTTTGGGACTACGATTCCCATCATCCCTAGCTAACAGGACCAGTGGTCAGGGATGATGGGAATTGTTGTCCCAAACATCTGGAGGGCCGGAGTTTGCCTATGCCTGGTCTAGAGATCCCGTCCATCAGTCTTCAGGAGAGTTTGGCCGCTAATCTCTCCGTGCCACCTTCCCTGTTGCAAATCAGTAACAGGGACCAAATGATGGATTGGGCAGGTTCTTGTGCTGTGATTAGGCAAACTGCCACATTACAAACTAATCTGATGGGGAAAGCGTTACATACAGTGGTATCTCGACTTACGAATTTAATGCATTCCCAACGCACATTTGTAAGTCGAAAAAAATGGTAAGTCGAATCCCATAGGAATGCATTGAGAGAAAAAAATCGTAAGTCGAAGCAGCCCTATCTAAAAATTCGTAAGTAGAAAAAATCCTATCTAAACCGCATCCAAGATGGCGGACGGAGCTCCGTTCGTAAGTAGAAACATTCATAAGTAGAGTTATTCATAAGCAGAGGTACCACTGTATTTGATATACCCAATGCATAAGCATATGCACAATTTTAGAGAGTAGTAGTAATAATAATAATAATAATTTATTAGTACCCCACCCAGCTTCAAACATATGCAGTTGCTCTGTTTCTCAAAACAACCACTTCTCAAACAGATTAAGTTCTGTCGTTATTGTTTGAAGGTACAGGTGACCCACTCCTGTCAGAATTTCAAATATTTAAAAGCGGTTGTGTGTCGGGTTAAGGAAATGTGCTTAAATTGGCATGTCTCTAGGTTTGTTTTAATGCAGGTAATCTAGACAGCAAGGCGAACGTATTCATTTTATGCAACTTCCGGTGAGAATATTTATTACAGCAAAAGTAGTTTGGGAAGTAGCACTCCCCAGTCAACTAAAGTTAATCTAGCCTCACAATTACCTAATTACCTTTTGGTTTGTTTCAAAACTAGGCTTAATAAAAAACAAGAAGAGGGTTTGGGAGTGTTGATCTTCTTTGGGCTGCTTGGATGAGAAACTGAACCAGTACCATCTTACAAAATGATGGCAATGCCTTCCTTTTTGCCTATTTCAATGTGCATTTGGGGAGCTGTGCCCCTAGATTTTGGAATCTTCTCAGCACCCTGTGAAAGATCCAGGAGCTTCCCCTCTTTCAGTCAGCCTGTGAAGACCTTTATTTTTAGGCAGGCTTTGTATAACCCACATTTCACTAATTGTTTTAATGCTGGCTCTTGATTTAATTCTACTTTTTTTCCTGCCTGCAGTTTTATTTACATGTTTACAATCTTTTAATTCCACTTTGGGAATCTGACAGGATTGAAAAAACATGTGGGAAAGAACCCAAATAAAGAATATAACTGCAGTTTCTATACACTGGGTAGGAATTCATCTCCAACTAAGTCCTAGTCACGGCCATTCTCAACCACTTAGCTGACCGAGGCATTTATTCAGCAGTGTGTAGAGCTTCAAAGTGCCTTTTCGACTACCAGTTTGAATTAAATACAGTACTTTGGGGCGGGGGGCAATATTTCAAACAAAATTTCCTTAGTGCATTCGCTTGGCTCTTAGGTATAGACTTAAACCATCCCTTCATCCTAAACTTGAAATGAGTCCTGGCCGACGCAAAACATTTCCTCCTTCCCGTCCCTCCGGAGTGAGGCCAAAATCTGAAACTTTGCTACTAGACCACAGAACACAACTGCGGCTCACCCAATGAAGTCTGCAGAAGCATGACAACTAAGGCTGTCGAGCCACTTCATCATAACAAAATGAGGGAATTATTTATTTTCAGCGAAAACCACACAGCATATCCAAGAACCTCACTGTCGGGGCCTCCCTTGAGGAAAATATTTATCTTCTTTAAACTCATGATGTATTTATCACTACACCCCTGCATTATATTTACAAAATGTAAGCATATCAAAGAAGAGCAACGGCCATTTCTTGGGAACACTCTCCAAATAATTCCTCCAATTCGCAAGCAAATATTTTAAAGATGATGTTCCTCGAGTCGGTGCATTTTGTTTCTGCTTTATGCCGAGATAAAGAGTTGGTTTATTAGTGTAAATGACTAAGTTCTTTGAATAGCTTCATCAGTAAGATTAATTTATTTTCTTTTAATTAGGTCCCTGTGGCTAACACTGGCTAGTAGTATTAGCAAGTCCTGCATAGAAGTTGGAGCTTAGAGACTTCATAAAGACTTCAGTCACATTTACATGCCCACAGCAATGGCATCAAACCGAGCTGTAGACAAGCCGTAATTAACGGTATTGAATTATTAACACCCAAATTCTTTTTGAAATAAGATGAATGTCAGTCCTTTTTAACGATACTGTGATGTGGACAAATGTCACTGGATTTAATAGAGTCGGCTGGTGCCTAAGGACAGTACCTTCTCATTAGCCTTGTTGAGGTCCAAGATCAGGGCATCAACATTCTCCTGCAAGACTGTGCAAAGCTCTGGCCAGGAGAATTTATCCAGGATGCCTTCTGGTTGTTTTAGAAGAACGCAGCCGGCTACCAAATGCTGGTACAAAGTGTGGAGGAAGGTTAGCTTCTCCTGCGAGACAGGATTGAATAAAAAGGAAGAGGGGGAAAGGGGGGGGGGATAACTGTAAATGGAGTCAGAGTCCAATGAAATATGTCATGTAAACAATAATGTGTGTGTTCCAAAGGAATATACGACCTATGCTCCAATCATTAGTCAAAATCAGAAAACAGATAATTGCCCATTATATATATACACACACAAACACAAAAGCTGATCCTGCAGACACTTTCTAGAAGCCGGGGCACCTGCTTTTCTCTCTGACAATGGGCAGAATGAAGAGAAGCAGGATCAGACCCCACACAATTATGCAAACCATAACCAACATATTTCCAGTTACAGGTAGGTAGCCGTGTTGGTCTGACGCAGTCGAAACAAAATTTAAAAATTCCTTCCAGTAGCACCTCAGAGACCAACTAAGTTTGTCACTCGTATGAGCTTTCGTGTGCATGCACACTTCTTCTGTTTCAGTAAAAAAAATGTAAAAAAAGAGAGTTTTTGAGCTATTTTAATGCAAATTGCCCAAATCTACACTAACAACATGAGCCGGTTCCCCCAGACATATAAAGCAATTTCCACCCAGTCGCTTTCGTGTGCATGCACACTTCTTTTGTTTCAGTAAAAAAAAAAAAAATGAGTTTTTGAACTATTTTTAATGCAAATTGCCCAAATCTACACTAACAACATGAGCTGGTTTCCCCTGTTTAGGTAAGCTTTTAACCTTTCAGAAATTAGTGTATTTTAATATTTCTGTTGGAAGCCGCCCTGAGTGGCTGGGGAAACCCAGCCAGATGGGCGGGGTATAAATAATAAATTATTATTATTATTATTAAGCAATTTCCACCCAGTCACTGCTTACGAAGGCTGAATATCACCTATGTCCGGGAGATTCCGGACATCTGGCAACCCTACTCAAAAGTAAATTCCACTGGGTTATACCAATGCTATTGGAAGGGAGGGGGGCCGTCTCCCCCACCTCAATTCCCTCCAGAGCTTCCTGTGCCACTTTCCACACTGTTCTGGAGGGTCCCCTACACTCTAGAGCAAAAACAAGGGCGTGGGGCCTGCAGAAGGAATCAGTGAAAGCTACCCACCCCTTTCCATTGATGGATGCGTCATCTGGATCAAAATTGGATTCCACTCACTCAGAGGCGGAGCTAGCTGCTGCAGCGCCCAGAACGGCGTGCATCCGTGGGGGTGGCGCTAGCCGCCCAAGGGGCAGGACGAGCGTCCCAGAGGACAAGGCACACATCCTGGGGGGTGCTCCAGCCGCGAGCCTCCCAGGGGGGTGCCACCCATGGCAACAGTCGGGGAGGCGGCGCAGTGATGTCACACACACCCCAGGGATGGCACCCGGGGCGGGTCGCACCCACCTTTCTCAGCCTCTGCATTCGCCGAGTCCAATCGGACTGCTGCTTCAGACATGTGAAATAATTTGGGGGGGGGGTTCTTGTATTAACCGTATCCAGTACATAGGTTGCAACACAAATATATTTGGGAAAACGAATTAGACTATTCATTCCTTGGAGGCTTTTAAGCAGAGGTTGGATGGCCATCTGTCATGGATGCTTTAGTTGAGATTCCTGCACTGAAGGGGGTTGGACTAGATGACCCTTAGGGTCACCTCCCAACTCTATAATTCTGCGATTACATTATTAGCTATGGAGTCAACATTATATAGATTAACCTCTCCTTCTGGTTTCTCATCTGTCTACAGGGCAGATGGAGTGCATCCTGCCTCATTTCACATGATGCAAACTGATTAAGAGTTTTTTCCCTAAGTCCAAACCAAAAGCTAGAATCCCGATCCAAACCCCACCGGGTTTGGTGAAAAGATTTCCACGGCTTCCAGTATGCTTTAGATACAGTCCAACTCAAAACGTTTCCAAAGATATTTTACAAAGGCATTAAGAATGGAATTGCTATTGTGATATTTTTTTCCCCCTCTTCCCCTCGACCATATTCTGGTGTTTTAAATCCCCCATGGGAAACCACCAACAAGGCACGGTGGAATATTAACAAAAAGCGTTTCCACCCGATCTTTCGCTTCTCGCCGTTAATTTAATCTGTCGCCATTGTGTCCTTTTTGCTTGGGCTGTGATAAACCAAGCGTGGCAATCATCCGTTTGGCCTGGAGAAGGAATCCAAGGTCCCAGAATCAATTCACACATGTCGAACCCAACCACAACGCTGTAGACACGCTGACTTTACAATATAGTCAGGCTTCTAGTTTCCTCTACTTTAATCACTATCTGATGAGAAGAACAATTCCAACTGATCCATATGGACACAATTTAAATCCCAGACTGTTAGAAGGGTGGAAAGAATGTTTCCTTTTTACTCACTTGGCATTCCCGCTCGTATTTGTTAGAGTAATGAGCTCAATATGCAGCACAATTCAGATAAAGAATAATACAGTTGATGTACCTAGCGCAGGAAAAGTTGTGTGTGCAAAAAACAACAACCAACCAACCAGCAACGACAACTAAGTGCAAGCACACTGTGTATTTTTAAAAATAGGATAAACAACACGGTAGAAGGCATGTTTCAAAATAACACTTCATGAAACAATTATTGTACACAGCAGACCGTAATCTGCCACTACCCAAAAAACAGGAAACTAGTTTTACTTGGTTGGTGGGCGTGTAAAATGAGCCAGATCCTACATGCCGTGCTGCATTTTTTTGGGTTGTCATTTGAAACAGTTAATAGCAATTAGTGCCAAGGGATTGCAAAGCTAATCCATTCCAAATGCAGATATGTTGCAAAGGCATATGTTTGATTTAGCAAAGCAGGAGCTAAAAATGTGTATAAAAAACCCCCAGCCCAAGACATGTTTCTTAAAATACACTTATGTCTCTTCGCAAGAGCTCCATAATATTTTTTTAAAAAAAACTGGAACGAATAAAATACTTAATGGCAGAAGTAAAATCGCATATGGGCCTTGCAGAGGACCTGCCCGTTATGTAGTATCTTACTGTGGAATCTAAATCTACAAACGAGTCGTCCGATATATGTAAATGTGAAAGGCTAGGATTAAAGATGCATTTGGATAGACGTCTTGTTCCTGAAAATACCTCTGCATCCTTCTCATAAGCTTGCGCAAGCTTCTGGATGTCATGTTCGGATTCTTCAGAACGCACTTTTTCTTTCTCCCAGCAGTGCAGGACATTCTGCAGCTCCTTCTTCAAAGTGGCTATTAAAGATTCTCTATCTGCACTCTTGGCTTGCAAATGGGTTAACTCTTTGCTGGCACCGGTGAGGCTACTCTTCACTTCCTAAAAATGACACAGTAGAAAACAGAAGAGGTAACAGAAGCATAGCATCCTGCCTCTGTCTTGATAGCCTTGAAAATAGGAGATCCAGGAGGCTCTCGGTACATTTTGGAGCACAATTCAAGATGTTGGTGCTGACCCCTTTCTCCCCCCCTCCCCCGAAAATAGGACTCTTGGGAATTTGGAATTCCTTTAGAATGGTATGTGACATAGCATGGGGGGGCTGCGGCAGAAATTGGGGGTCACCTTGCACAGATGAAGCACTTTTCCAGTTGCACAGGGCACCTTTGGTTGAACTAAGGTAAAGGTAAAGGAGCCCCTGACCATCAAGTCCAGTCGTGTCCGACTCTGGGGTTGCGGCGCTCATCTCGCTCTATAGGCCGAGGGAGCCGGTGTTTGTCCGCAGACAGCTTCCGGGTCATGTGGCCAGCATGACAAAGCTGCTTCTGGCGAACCAGAGCAGCGCACGGAAACGCCGTTTACCTTCCTGCTGGAGTGGTCCCTATTTATCTACTTGCACTTTGATGTGCTTTCCAACTGCTAGGTGGGCAGGAGCTGGGACCGAGCAACGGGAGCTCACCCCGTTGCAGGGATTCGAACCGCCGACCTTCTGATCAGCAAGCCCTAGACTCTGTGGTTTAACCCACAGCGCCACCTGGGTCCCTTATTTTGGTCGAACTACTTCAGCACAAAGTTGGTTAGAACAACATTCTGGCATTCTATCACATCCAAGCCATATCCTCTTCCCTAAACCATTTATTCTGGAGTAAGCCTACCGAAGCTCATGAAACACCCAAACATTATTTTTTTCAGGAGCTCCTTTCCCCACCAAGATGAAACACATTGGAAATATATTTAATGCGACAAAGCGTTTAGGCATGTTAATATAGAGATACCTGAAGTTCTTGAGCTTGAAATTGTATTTGGTGTTGGGACGCTTCAAACTCTTTTGCCATCTTCTCAGACACAACTGTCATTCTCTTTAGCTGGGAGGGATAGGTGAGAAGGAATAATAAAATTGCAATATAATTGCTGACAGGTGATGTACGATCCTAAGCACGCTGACTTTTCTAGGAGTAGCCCTCATTGAACAGAGCGTCCATTGCCATAATACTTGTCAGCGTAAGGCTCGGTGTTTTTCTAGTTTAGCATTTTCCCTCTTTTATTATATCGCAGTGTCGCTCTCCACTGCGTTCCCTCTAACCGGCATCACCAAAAGCTACACAAAGTTTATTTTCAGCCACAACTGGGTTCCAATAAAATCATTAGCCTCTCAACTCTGCAAGCCTGTGGATATCTATTCAGGAATAAGTGCTCTTGAGTTCCATGGGACTTTGCAGGCAAGGGCGTATGGATTTCAGCCCGAGTGCAGCTCGATGTATACTTTTTAAAATGTGCAAAAACAAGCCCAATGGCCATGATTAATATACACATCCGAAATATGTGAAGCAGGAAGAAGCTGTGTGGATCTTTGTGTATTTCTAAGACTCTAAATGCTCTTTTACAAGCCCAAGAAGCTATGCCATGTGCAACAATGGACTGGTTTTCAAGGAACGTGCCTAGAGATTATCTAATTTTTGCTTGGTTTTTGTTCTTCCAGAAAGTTTAGTTACTAATTACGTTCGAGGAAAAGAGAGCTAGAAGATGCTCTCAGCGAGGGAAAGGGAAGAAGGGCATAGTTGCCCCATCTGCATATCATGCTCTCAGTGGTCTCTGACTCCATATGACAACTTCAGGGTCGAGCACCGGCAGTCCTACTGGGAAGTCTTGTGGCAGGTCATCAGTTGGCCCCCGCACTGCTTGCGATTCATTTTCCTTGACAGTTCATTCTTCTTGCTGACAGAATACTCTCTCTGCTTTCTTAACAGCCACCCCCTTGGTCTCCCCCACTGCTGTCTCTGGCATCATTTCACAACAAAACAACCTTCCCGAGCCAAAGCCTGCTGAGTCGACTTTTCAGCGGTGCTGAAGATCAGGTGCCATTCAGCTTCCCAAATAAAAATTCACAGTGGCTACCCTGCGTCTAGTCGCTCAATCCTAGGCCTCGGAAGGCTGCTAAACATGTGGGTTGTCAACAGGAGAGACCTAACAGGGGCCGCCGTGTGTGGATATGACTTTATTTTGTGCCCCTCTGAAATGCTCCAGCGTACTTGATTTTGCGGTTTCGCTGCTTGCAATTATTTACTATAGCGGACCAAAAATGCTTCTCAACATTCTTACGGTTCAGTATTTTAGAATTGTTATTTTTTTTCCCCCATTTTGATTTCCCCTTGCTTTTGTCCAAAAAACAATTGTCTCTCATAAATTCTAACACAGAGTAATCACTCGGCGCAAGCTCCTGAATTGTTGTTGTTCTCATTTATTGCCTGCCCTTCACCTTAAGGTCCCGGGGCAGGTTTCAATTATACTGCCATTGAACAGTTTAAGCTCCAGGATGAACAGGGGGAGAAAACCCACCCTGGCAAGCAGTAGAATATAGCTAGGACATATCACAGACCGATCCATAACTCAGTTCAGCTGAAGTAATTTGATTTAAGTTCCATTTAACACCTAATGAAGTTAATGAGACTAAACTGACATAAAAAGGTACGTGTTTAATGAACTTCTGCTCCTGGACTAAAGTTCTAAAAATACAGGGTATCTCAATCATTATAAACACTTTAATAAATTAAAAATTCCTATGTTGGATAACTTTAACAAAGCAGCCGGCTCTCTCCAGTGGGACTTAAAAACACAAGGAACACTCAAGGCAGTACAAAGGATCTCAACTTGTAATGTAATTTTCCCCCAATGCAAAAGCATCCACATTTATTCACCTGTAATCACTTTATGGTATTTACGCCCAAATCACACATTATATATTTATGCTAAAGCCTTCAAAGAAGCAGTGGGTGATAAGCATCAGGTATGCATGTGCATTCACGAAAAAAATAAATGGGAAGCGCAATGCTTTGCTTGATGTGTGTATATTTATATTTTTTTAAAAGCACACAGCTGAAGAGTTTCCTAAGTTTAAGTGAATCATGACCACAGGGCAAGCTTAGAGGAAGAAGAGTGACAAAAGATTATTTCTTTTTCTTATCTGTGAAGCTGTCAACTCAACATTCCCAGTGTTTTGACCTCTGTAACAAGCAAGGAATCTCTAGTATTGGGGGCCGAAGGCTATGTGTAAGGAGCCAAACAGTGCAACTGTTACCTCATTAGAAGCCTCTTCCAGCTTGTTCTGGTAATCTGTCAAGGTGTGCCTCAAAGTCTCAAGGACAAGAGTGAAGCTCGGAGGTTTATCTTTGTCCTTGTGAATGCCTGGAGAAAAATACAGAATCAAAACAAAGCCCTTCGAGTTGAACAGAAGACAGAAAACTTCTCCAAGAGCAACAGAGATATTTAAATTAGTTGGGCTCCAGCGACAACACAGAATGTTGAACAACCGCCGTGTTTTCTCTAAGGCATACTGGAGTAACTGTTCTTTAATGCCAAGCAAAGCTTGAAGAAAACTCCCGCACCGTGGCTGCAAATTCACCACATGAAAAATATTAACTCCAGTTTGGTTTCCTGTGCGTCATGAGGTCTGTCTCTGATCTTATTTTTTAAAGGGGTCTAATGACTGCAGTTCAACGTGTCGTTCGGAAATGAGACCCGTCCAAATGAAGCAAATATTTGTTTTTTAAGTGTGTGGCATTCCTGCCTTTGTTGCTTCAGGTTCAGTCGTGCCTTTCAAAATGAAACGTTCCTACACGCAACCATGCCAAGGAACACAGGACTTCCTATTATGCCTGGGTGCGACTTAACGCCATTGAAATGTGATCCTGAGTGTTATTTATCTCCCTACCCTGCCTGCAAATGGCGGTGGGGAATCCAGTTGATTATTGAAGCCATTTAAACTCACGACCGCATGGACCCCAGTGCTGCTTTCACGCTTACTCCCTCCACCCCGCAGCTCAGATTCCAGTATTCCCACTTGTCATAACTGGTACAGTCGTGCAAGACTTCGGCTATGTGCTCAGATCAAGGTTTGGCAGGCCATCAGTCAAATCACTTTCTCAAGATTTGTGCCAAACTGCAATTCAAGCCCAGTGACCGCAAACAACTTTATCCTAAGAACTGGTCCTGAACACCCTTCCCAAGAACTAGGAATGAAATCGGTTCAGATGGGCATTTAGCTCCTAGGAATATTTTTTAAAGCAGCCTTTTCAGGTATTGCTAGAGGAAGAGCTGCGTAGATGTACAGCCGTACCTTGGAAGTCAAACAGCTTAGTTCCCGAATGTTTTGGCTCCCGAACGTCGCAAACCCGGAAGTGAGCGATCCGGCCTGTGAACTGTTTTTGGAAGCCGAACGTCTGACGGGGCTTTCGCGGCTTCCGATTGGCTGCAGGAGCTTCCTGCAGCCAACCGGAAGCCGTGCCTTGGTTTCCGAACGTTTTTGAAGTCAAATGGACTTCTGGAACGGATTCCATTCGACTTCCAAGGCACGACTGCACTTCCAAGTTGTTGCATTGCTGCTGTATTGTCTGAAAGGGAACTCATGCAGATAAAATTGACAAGCATTGGCATAATCCCATGCCACATCATGCCTAAAAGAATGTTTCCTGGAATTCTACTCGCACACTGAAGTCCAAAGCCTGAAACACTGTGAGCTCTTGTGCAGGCATATATTTACAAAAGGTGCATAACAGAACATTCAATAATAATAATAATAATAATAACCCCGCCCATCTAGCTGGGTTTCCCCACCATTCTCAACCATTGCTCCCAGATTGGAGGCCACCAAGAGCCCAAGAGAACTTATGCTGCAAATTTCACCTCTTACATGTCAGAATCTGAAGCTGTGGGTAACAGATTCCACATTTTTAAAAGATCCTTTAAAAACTAATATATGAGCAAATATCCAAATGAGAGCAGGAGATTCCACATTAAAAGACAACACACACACACACCAGTCTGTGCTCTTAGAGCTAAACTACAGTTTATTTCTGGGGTGTTTTTTTAAATGGTATGCTTATGCTGACCACTTTGATTTTGAAGAAAAAAGCAGCCATTCAGAATTGGGTATTTAAGTTTTATTGTTTTATGGTGGTCTAATGCTTTGCTTCCCTTGTATTTGATGGTTGCTGCTATTATTAAATACCGCCCTTGGATCTGTCTGGGCGAAGGGCAATTTAGATATAATAAATAAATAAAATAAATAGGCTCCCAATCCTACTTGGGTCCTGCATTACTTTCCCACCAGGACCTGACCCCTCCCTGGCTGCTATTTGCCCCTCGAAGGTGCAATTTGCAGTAGTCAGAACTATCTTAATCATCGCCACCTTCCAATAGTTTTAATGAGTTGTGGGTAAACCTTTGTTCTATGCCACCCTTCATCCCAGGGTGCTTTACAATAGAAAAACACAAAGAATGCATCCCATAATAACAAATAATAACCCCACTCCATGCACACAACTGAACAGGCCACAGATAACCAGCAAGAAAGCCCAACCACATGGACAGAAATTAGGCACAAAACTTCATTTTTCAAGGAGATTTTGCAAAAACAAAAAACAAAAAGGCTCGACATCTTTTGTGTTTGTATTTTCACTTTTTGAAATATGGCAACCCTAATGTCGCCTCAGGGGAAACCATGGAGAGGCTATCAGGCTATCTCAGGTGCACATTTGAATTATGGTGCTGGAGGAGACTCTTGAGAGTCCCATGGACTGCAAGAAGATCAAACCTATCCATTCTGAAGGAAATCAGCCCTGAGTGCTCACTGGAAGGACAGATCGTGAAGCTGAGGCTCCAATACTTTGGCCACCTCATGAGAAGAGAAGAATCCTTGGAAAAGACCCTGATGTTGGGAAAGATGGAGGGCACAAGGAGAAGGGGACGACAGAGGACAAGATGGTTGGACAGTGTTCTCGAAACTACCAACATGAGTTTGACCAAACTGCGGGAGGCAGTGGAAGACAGGAGTGCCTGGCGTGCTCTGGTCCATGGGGTCACGAAGAGTTGGACACGACTAAACGACTAAACAACAACAATGTCGCCTCAGGGGAAACCATGGAGAGGCTATCAGGCTATCTCAAGCGCACATACCAAGCAGACTGCTAGCAGAACAATCAAGGTATTTCCTCACATTGACCTCTGCATCAAGGGCAGGTAATTGGCCAGGAGACCCTGAGCAAATCTCGTGGTGGGTTTCAAAAAGAAAGGACTGAGAGCAGAGAATAACCAGAAGGCATGCAATGCTGCCATACTGTTGAAGGCAACCAGTTTTCAGCCAAGAAGAGAGGCTTCCTGGTGCCTTCATGTAAGCCACTATGAAGGGAAATGAACTTAACAAGTACATTTCAAAAATTAGGAAAAATATATAGGACACGTAGCTTTATCCTAGGAGATTTACTGGAGAGGCAAACTCACAATAAGTTTTAACCACAGGAAATACTATTGTAATGCACACAGATGATTATAGGAGCCTTGGGCTCCAAGCCAGTTGCGCGATGCTAATATTTTATGTACAGCAATTCCATCAGGACTTCCTTTAGTTTTCTTAGGAACAATTTCAAAATTACTACCCCACTAGTTTTCTCTTCATTGATCTTGGGTGGCCAAGGTGAGGCGTAGGTGCAGAGGAGGTAGATGTTTTTTGGTGTAACTGGAGGTGGAGCGTCCACCAACCAGCTTATGGCATTAAATCAGTCCTCCATTCCTACCTGGCCCCTCAATAATGCACTATCGCTGATCCCCAACTGGCAAGATGAGAACCAAATCAAATAATGTGTGTCCTGTAGGAGATATTAGACTGGTCCTCATACTGTCAACAAAGTGTCCCTATTTTCCAGGGACAGTTCTGGATTTACAGAAGCCAGCTTAGTTTCTGATTTGAACCCCTGCTTTTCCTTAGGATTCCCTATTTTCATTGGAGAAATGCTGGAGAGCATGGAGTCATGTGACCCCGAGCCAAGGAGATAAATAACTGTACAGTACAACCTTTAGAAGGCATCTGAAGACAGCCCTGTATAGGGAAGGTTTTAAAAAATGTTTTATGTTTATTTATATGTTGGAAGCCTAGACAGCATCTTTAAAAACAGAGACACCACCTTGCCGACAAAGGTCCGTATAGCTAAAGCTATGGTTTTCCCAGTAGTGATGTATGGAAGTGAGAGCTGGACCATAAAGAAGGCTGATCGCTGAAGAATTGATGCTTTTGAATTATGGTGCTGGAGGAGACTCCTGAGAGTCCCATGGACTGCAAGAAGATCAAACCTATCCATTCTTAAGGAAATCAGCCCTGAGTGCTCACTGGAAGGACAGATCGTGAAGCTGAGGCTCCAATACTCTTCTCACCTCATGAGAAGAGAAGACTCCCTGGAAAAGACCCTGATGTTGGGAAAGATTGAGGGCACAAGGAGAAGGGGACGACAGAGGACGAGATGGTTCGACAGCTACCAACATGAGTCTGACCAAACTGCGGGAGGCAGTGGAAGACAGGAGTGCCTGGCGTGCTCTGGTCCATGGGGTCACGAAGAGTCGGACACGACTAAACGACAACATATGTTGGAAGCCGCCCAGAGTGGCTGGCGCAACCCAGTCAGACGGGCAGGGTATACATATTATTATTATTATTATTATTATTATTATTATTATTATTATTATCAACAGCAGCAGCAGCATTATTGACATCCCTTTTTTATCAGAGAAATGTTTGAGGGTACGCATTTAGCCACATCGTTCCTTAGAGTTCTTATTTCTAGAAAGACCTTCCTAAAGATTTATATGAATAATGGAAGAGTCTCACAAACCTTGTTTGGCTAACTTAAGCAACCAGTGTAGAATGTCAACCTACAGTGTGAAGTCTAATTTTATTCAACATGAAGACACAGATAAAACTGTCCTTAACTTAGCTTGTATCGTTGACACAGAATAAAAATGTTAGTTCCATGGGAGTCGATGGATAATGTCGGGAGGGAAAAGACAGGGGAAGAATCCCAAAACATTGCAAACAAGGAATATTTTCAACTGCCATCTCTTCCCAGAGGCTACAAAAAGGACAGGCAAATTCCAACTCCAGAACTAAAGGACCCCCACAAAAAGGCATGTTTCATATCAATAATTATTCCCAGGATTTATTTGTATTGACTTGGCTCTCCTCTCCAGGCAGCCAGTCTCCCTTGCCAAAAGCTCACTAGCCTAACAAAGCGGATCCAAAAGGCTGAGTTCAAAAACTTATTTCCATTCTTCTCGTGTGCCAAAGAGGAAGGGAGCAGCTAGCCAGCATCTGAGGCAGATTCGGTTCCCCAGGCCACACAACCCTTTTCCTTCCGCCTCCACAACTCCCTAGGGCTGGTCTGGATTTCCCCATTGCGTGCGCATTGTTCCAGAAGCACTAAGAAGCTTGTGGTGATTTCATTATCATTCATTTGTTGGGAAAGCTAGAACTCAAGAGAAAACTGCAGGAAGGTCCCCGCCACGTTACAAGCAGAAAGCAGACATGGAAGTAACATCCCAGCTTCCCAGCTGCGGTGCAAACCCTGTGGTTGTGTCACCATTGATCCAAGATTTTCTGAGATCTTCTGAGTCTCTCCTGTCTGTCCCCCTGAAATATCTGCTATCACATATTCATTAATTATAGTTCAGAAAGTTCAGTGAATGGTCACAGACATTAGACAGTGAGAAATATTTGAACATACACGCCTTACAGGCCTTCAAAGTAGGCCCCCTCTGATACAATGCACCGTTGACAATAAGTCACGAACTCGGTCGACAATTGCCGCCGTTCTGCTTGTCGACGGTCTGCCAGACCGAGGGTCAACTTTGATGGCTTGCCGCCCTTCACAGAAACGCTTAAACCACTCTTTTGAGTTACAGTTTCATCTCTGTAAACAACTGTGAGCATTTCGTGGGTTTCCGATGCCAATTGTATATTCGAATATTTCTCGCTGTCCGATTTCTGTGACCGTTCACCGAACTTTCCATTTACACCTTGTATATGAGGTCTTATATAATGTCTTGTATAATGACATTATGCAATAATGAGGTCTTGTATAATGTCTCCAAAGACTCTGAGACTAAAATGGGACGTGCCTAGAATTAAGCCTCCTTTGTCTTTGAGAATGTGGCCAATTAACAGAACATTTCCCCTCTATTTATCTCAAAGAAATGGCTCCAAAATGTTTCTTCGATACAATTTCCCTTTGGCTTGAAAACCAAGCTTCAACAACTGTGGATGAATGGCAGAAGAAGTTGATAGAATATATGGAACTGTCTGAGTTGACGGGGAGACTTTGGGATCGGAGTGAAGAAGCAGTGGAAGAAGATTGGAAGAAATTTAACATTTATTTGAAAAATAAGCACGTAATAGATTAATTTAATGATAGTGAGGGAGATACAAGGAGGTTGTAGATAATACAAGGGTTTGAAAATATGTATTGTTAGAAGATAAGGATATTTTAATTAAGAAGTAAGATTTAGATTGAGTGTTTAAAGGATAAGATATAATAGATGTAGTAAAATGATAATATTGAAGCAAACGTAGAATTTATATAAGATTTAGAATTTACTAAATATGAAATATAAAGAAGCGCAGCAGGAGGTGGGAGAGGAAGTCAATAGATTAGAAATAAGGTTTATAAGTAAGAATTTTTGTTTCGCATTTTTTGTATCTTTTTTGTATTTTGTATTTTTTGTGTTTTGTATTTTCGTATGTTTTTGTATGCTTTTGTTGTTTGAAAAATCTCTAATAAATATATTTAAAAAAAGAAAAAGAAAACCAAGCTTCAGATCAAACTTATCATTCGCCCCAGCACACTTGAAAAACACATTATTCAGGGATAGCAGCCAATTGATAGTTATGGACAAAGGATTGCATCTAGCTATGGTATACTCAGAGTAGATCCACTGAAATCAACAGACTGAAATTAGTTGTGCCCATTAATTCCAGTGAGTCTACTCTGAGTAGGATTAACATCACGTGCAACCCAAATAGTATTTTGGTCTTCTTTTTCCATCATTGGGGTGTTTGCGAATAGATAGATTTATCTACGTAAGTATGCACACACATTCTGCAGAATTAAGGAAAGTGAGTCAATGGACTGATATCGTAAATCTGTAGGTATTCCCTAAATTCCTATTTTACACATACACACATCCCTATGTTATAAATAATTCAATATGGGAGGGTCTTTTTTCTCCATTCTATTAGCATTTTGTGGGGAGCCGTATCCTAACCCTGAGCAGTAGTTTGATATGGACTCCTAAAACGGCAATTCTTTTCTGAATGTTTGTCGCCTTTTGTAAAATATAAGCTCTTGAATGAAGTCATTCCAACTGTAAGTGCCTTTCATTAATATGCTTACTTTGGGACTGATATTATGATGATTATTATTATTATGGCTTGTTAGTCACTTGTTACCCAAGCGTTTTCCCCAAAACTTACATTTAAAAACATAAATTCAAGTAGATTATGCCATTAACAAATTATATTAAAATACACTAACAAATTCATACAGAACACCAAGAACTCGGGAAGCTTTGGAAACACATTAACAAAACGTCATCCACTAAGGCAGGCTTCCTCAAACTTGGCCCTCCAGATGTTTTGGGACTACAACTCCCATGATCCCTAGCTAGCAGGACCAGTGGTCAAGGATGATGGGAATTGTAGTCCTAATGCATCTGGCGAGCCAAACTTGAGGAATCCTGAACTAAGCCCATCGAAAGCTGGGGCAGGAGGTATAAGTCTTGACCTGACACCGAAAGGTTGTCAGCAATGAAGCCAAGCAGATTGAAGTAGTTCCAACAGAGCAAGGATTCTTTACAATGATACTTTCCCTCCCTCTCTTCTCCCTGTGCGCCCCCCCTGCACTATCATCAAACCTCTATCATTCCCCAGCTCTGGAGGCTGGAGAATACCCCAGAACAGGTTCATGGGGTGCCCAGGAAGAGGAGAGGGGTAGTCCTGTTGTGCTGCCAGGTCATTTCTCTAGCAGAACTGCTTCACCGGATAGTGGCCTTTGTAAATCTGACCACTCTTTGTTTCCGTACTCAAGTCTTTTCTGTCCACACTCAGCAGAGAGCAACGGGGAAGGAAGACATGCTTTATATCTGGACGTAATTACAGGGGCTCCAAAACAAACTTCAAAGGGACAAGGAGATAATCCAAACTGTGGCCTTTTATAATATATTTATATCCACCCCCATCGTTCAGCCCGGGCACTGAGGTCCAGCTCCGAGGGCCTTCTGGTGGTTCCCTCCCTGCGAGAAGTGAGGTTACAGGGAACCAGGCAGAGGGCCTTCTCAATGGTGGCACCCTCCCCGTGGAACGCCCTCCCATCAGAAGTCAAGGAAATAAACAACTCTCTGACTTTTAGAAGACATCGGAAGGCAGCCCTGTTTAGGGAAGTTTTAAATGTTTGATGTTTTATCGTGTTTTTAATATTCTGTTGGGAGCTGCCCAAAGTGGCTGGGGAAACCCAGCCAGATGGGAGGGGTATAAATAAATTACTACTAGTAGTATACATATACGTATACATATACATACATACATACATACATACACACACACACACACACACACATATGTAAATATGTATGTATGTATGTATGTATGTATGTATGTATGTATGTATGTATGTATGTATGTATATGAGACACTTTGCTTTTTCGGCACTTCCATTTGGCGTGATCTCCGCTGCCACCACATGCCAGACAACAAAAAGGTTTGTTTTTGCACATCAGTTGGGGAAGAATCTGCGCTGGCACGGATCCTCACCCCCTTCTCAACTGGCTTCTCAAAAAGTTAACACCATAAAGAGGAACATGTGTACACTCTGCGTCCTGCATAACCTTTTTTGGAGACGTGACCTTTAAGTAGCTGAAGGTCGCTTCTGAATTTGGCTCGGTTCAATCAAAAACATCTGTTCCCCTTGTAGGCCTGGTGTAAAGGACTTTTTCTCTCTGCTGGATTCGGAGCGCAGCAAGCGAGCCCTTTCCTGACCGATCAAACACAACCCTGCACTTGTAAATCAAGCGCGGGGGGCTGACAACACCGGGGCCGCATCCAGTCACCTCTTCCCAGCTAGCGGGGCCACGCGACCGCTGAGAGAACTGCTCTTATCATGTCATCAAATCAAAGCATGGAGAGAAGAGGGAATGCAAGAGGCATCTGCAGAATTCCCCCAACGTAGCGACTTTGGAACGCTGACAGATACATCTGTCATTTTCTACCTTCAACTAACCTGCTGCCCGCTTGCCTGACACAGGAAAGCTGTTCAAAAGCAACTCCAGATCTCTCACGTTGTTTTCGCACGTCTCTGTTAGGAAGGCCTGGCGTTTCTTGGCCTGCGTTTGACGGGCGGTGGGGGGGGGGAGGAAGAGAAGACAAAAAAAGCAAAGATATTGAGGGCACTAAGTAGCAAAGAAGGGCATCTCACAATCAACACTGCTGCGGGACGTGTCGTAGAAAATAAAATAATACACGCAGACATACCAAAATGGTATCTCCATTACCAAACTGACTCCATTAACTGGAGAAATGGCATTCAGTTTAAGGAGAAAGCGAGTTCTCGTATAGATCGCAGAGCTGCAAAGTTGGACGGGACCCTGAGGATCATCTAGTCCAGCCCCCCGTCAATGCAGGAATAGGCAGCTGTTCCATATGGGGATCGAATCCACAACCTTGGCCTTATCAGCACCAAGCTCCAACCAACTGAGCTATGCAATTGGATTTTTCCAGATCATTATTATTATTATTAAGTCCGTCCCCCCCGCTGCCAAGTACAGTGGAACCTCGGTTTATGAATTTTCGGTTTATGAACGCCGCGGACCCATCTGGAACGGATTAATTCATTTTCCATTACAATTCCATTCCAGTCCCCACACGAACACACACATACGTACTACTACATACTACTTTGAGCCAAACCCTGCCTTCTTAAACTTCAGTATCAATTATTTTCTCTCTCCTGCCCCCCCCCCCTTCCACATCCCATCAAGGTCTTGGTGGACACCAGGGCCAAATTTCGATTTGATGAGGCCCTAAGCTACTGAAGGTATTGGGGCCCTTTATATGTCCAGCTGTCCTTTGTCAACAACAAATTGTCACTGTTTTTTTGTGTTGAATATACAGTGGAACCTCGGTTTATGAACACCTCGGTTTATGAATTTTCGGTTTACGAACGCCGCAGACCCATCTGGAACGGATTAATTCACTTTCTATTACTTTCAATGGGAAAGTTCGCTTCAGTTTATGAACAGACTTCCGGAACCAATTGTGTTCATAAACCGAGGTACCACTGTAGTAGTCATGAACAAACTGTGCATTACGCTGCAGAAGGGAAAGTTTGGATACAACTCAAAGATCCTTCTTTGCTGAAAAATGCACTGGAGGGAGGACTTTGCAGAGGACAAGGCTGAGGGGTGTGGGAGAATTTAATGGGCAGCATTCAACTGCATTTTAGTCAAGAAAAAGTCATGAGTATTACTGAGTCAGGCTCACCCATTCCAATAGTCTGCTTTGAGTAACACTTCTCTGAATGAAACACAACCTCTTCTTTCCAGCTGCTTTCTCCCCGAACTCTCCTTCCAAAATCAAGCTTACTTGTGGCTACCACCGCCACTATTTCTTTCAGCAAAGACAGGTTCTGGAACGCTGGCAAGCATAAAAGCAGCTTGATTTAACGGGTGGGGGGAGAGCAGATGGCAGGGGAGAAGCCCAGTGCTCCCTTCCCCTTCTCAGCTGCAAAGCAGGAGGTTCATTGCATGCAGCTGCAGGATTCTGTGAAGCTTGCCCCCTCAAAACCGGGGCATAACTTATGACAGGAACTATCCATTTAAAAGCACGCACTTGTGAGTGAGCAAAGGCCTTTCTTGCCCTTGCCCTAACCTGGAAACAAAAAGAGATGAGATTGGCACCACCCTTTTTGCAAACTTCCACATGAAGTTGGGGGGAGGAGGCGACTGTCCGCATCTCCCATTTCTTTCCTTTGGTTACTTTTGCTCGGGGAACCAACTGCGATCTTAACTTCTGATTACCCGGCACTTTTCACGCCTACAAAGTCAGCCGGAAAGATTTAAGGCTACGGCTTTTATGGCGAGAAACATCTTCTCCCTGTAAAACCGAGCTCCGTTACGAGCCAACTGTGTATAGTGACTGACTGGAAGACAAGCAACGTATGTGAATCTCTGCAGTGTTCTCCACCGTCCCGTTTAAATATTTTATAAATTTGCTCCACTATTTCAATTTTAATTATATGTTCTGTATATCCGCTAATATATTATTCATATACATTTCAGTGTTTGATCCTCTGTAGCATTTACATGGGTTTCCCTGTGTGATGGTTAGTACTGTACTTCACAAAGAATTTCCAGTGCCAATGGAATTCTCAGGCCAGGGTTTTTTCGTTTCTGAAACATCAATATTCCAGAAAAGAATTATTAAAGATGCATGTTATTCTTACAGGGTATATAAATAGACTAAACTGGCCGGGCTGCACATGCTTGTGTCAATATTGCACGACGCTGGAGAAATCACGTTAAAAGCAATGTCACACCAATAAGATAAATATTTTCATGCAAGCCTAAGTATTTGGAGTACCAGATACTCAAACTGTGCAGGAAAATCACTTCCCACACAAAAGAGCTATGCAAGCTGCTGTAGGGCCCGGGCTGTTTCCTCTTCTCTTCCAGATGTTTTATTTTTAATTCACCACATGTTAGTATATTTATGTTTACACCACTTCTCTGCATATACATTTGCTGATTGCATTTGCCATTCCTAGCTCAAAGTTGGCCACTTTGTTTTTCCAATTGCAGGCAAGATTCAGAAGAAATTCTTAAGATTTCCCAGTACTACTCTAATGTTCTAGCTCCAAGCAGTTGCCTGCCCACCTTCCGTATGCTCCAAGTATCCTGATTTGCAAGGCAGAGTTTCCATTTTCTGGTACCTATCCCTCTCTTATTTTAGGGGAGAATTTTAGAGCTGCTTTTTTTAAAAAAAAACTTTTTTAGTGTGCATATAAGTATACCGGGATACACTTCAGGGTTTGAGCTCCCTCGGTGTGGGGTAGGTGAGATATATCTATTGACTCCGGTTAGGAACAAACCATAGCTGAGCAGAATACTCCATGGTTTGCTTGCAAAAAATCCCGGGCCCAATCACTCACATCTCCAGTTAAAGGGAACAGGTAGCCAGGTAGCAGGCAATAAATCTGCTAGTCGGACAGTCCTGGACTAAATGGGCAAATAGTCTGATCTGACAGGCGGCAGTTTCCTGTGTTCCTAAGCCCCATGCGCTGCTGTGCACATCTATGTAAAACGCACACACAGAAAGCACTAAGACACCTTGTAGTTCACAGCCTGTCATTAGGTCTGGCTAGTAATCTTTAATTTCTAACCCGCCACTTCACAAGACTTTCCTTATTTTCTCCCTCCCAACTCTTATGATTTTGTCTGTGCAATGATAGAGGGCGCTGCTATCCAAATTCCCAATCACAATCCATGGTAATCTCAGGCCTGTAGGATGTTCTCTCCCCTAAATTCCCTTGAAGCAATTTAGCAGCCCTGCCATTGGGTACTGGCGGAGCTCACGTCTCAACTGAAGAACTACAGGTGAAACTCGGAAAATTAGAATATCGTCGAAAAGTGCATTTATTTCAGTAATGCAACTTAAAAGGTGAAACCAATTTATGAGATAGATGCATGACATGGAAAGCAAGATATGTCAAGCCTTTATTTGTTGTAATTGTAATTATTTGTCGTTGGGTGGGTCAATTATAAATGGAATGTAATTAATGAAATGCAATAGCGATGTTTATTTTTGTATTATTGTAACAATTTGCTTTATTACTGTGGAATTTCCAAAAGAAAGCATTTGTAAAAATTAAAAGAAAAATTAAAAATAATAAGTTGCATTACTGAAATAAATGCACTTTTTGACGATATTCTAATTTTCCGAGTTTCACCTGTATTCTTCAGCTAAAGCCAACGCTCCCCACACCAGCCGTCTGAAATCAACAACTTTCCTTTGGCTCAAGAAGGCAGCCAGGGTAATACCGTGGTTTGCGTCCTGAGAATGAGAACATAGGAGCAGCTCTATTAAATGTGAGCAAAGTGGCCAACCAGATGCCTATGGGAATAATAATAATAATAATAATAATACTGTAATAATAATAAAATTAATAATACGTTATTTATACCCCACCCATCTGGCTGGGTTTCCCCAGCCACTCTGGGTGGCTTCCAGGAAAATATATTAAAATACAAAAATTCAAAAAATATTAAAAGCTTCCCTAAACAGGGCTGCCTTCACATGCCTCCTGAAAGTTAGATAGTTGTTTATTTCAATTGTGGCCTCCCCAAGTCAACCATATGGCCCATCAACAGCTCCTGATCATGTAAATGGGTTCATAGCTGGTAAAGTGGAATGATAGGAAACCATGGTATTACCCTGGCTGCCTTCTTGAGCCAAAGGGAAAGTTGTTGTGAAACGAGTCACTTAGCCGGCACCTCGTCAAGGTTTACTTTATTTAGAGGTTATTTTGAGATATTTATTTCTTTCCTATATCAAAGTTTCTTTTGGAACATTTAAATCTATTATTTTTCTTTGAGGAATTATTAGTTGAGTTTTTTCACCTTACCTATATCTTGTTTCAGGGAGTTATCACGGCACAGTTTTGTTTTTACGCTAGTCTCCCCCTATTCCAGCTCCCCAGAATAACCGCCTAACATTTCAAAACATTGCTGAGGACAAACGAGCTAGACTATATTTTCCAGATTTAATATTATTTGCGCCAAGATGTACTGGTTTAAGTGAGGCTTAGTTTCGTCTACAGAGCTATTTCCAAAAATGGCCTCGCTAGTTTTAAGGCACATGTACCAGTTTCAATTGCTGAATAGTCACATAGCTGCAAAAACTGAGCAGTCAGAGAGCAACATTAGTCCCAGCGCACTCCTGTTCTTTCTAGCCATCACAGGCTCTCCATAAGGAAACGCAAGACAACAAGGGAGGCCATTTCCATAAACGCGCTGTCGGTGATCCTTATTTTACTATAAAGTTTCCCTGGGTGATCCTCATTCTGTTGCAAAGTGACTTTCAAAGTCAGAAGCTCGTTAAAACGTCTTGCTTGCCACCCACTTAAAAAGTCATTTATTTCCCAACTGGAATCACTGAGGGTTATGCTTTTTGAAACTTCTTGTTCTGTTCTAAAACAGTAGGGGGAAAAGATGGTGACATGTTTTAGCAAAAGGTCGCCAAGTGCAGCAGCAGCGACTTTCAGCAAAACAACAGCATATATTTATTTAGTTGGTTGGTTGGTTAAAGCTTGCCATTTCCCCCCAAACATCCAATTTTATAAAGTTTTCTTGTTTTTATTTTCCACCCCCATAATTTGCTTTAATGAATTTGGTCACTTATCAATATTCTTATCCATAAATAAATGAAACTACGCTATCTCGATTTCTTACTCTTCCGGTAAGTTCTGCCATTTATGCATATTCCATAA